>NC_069502.1:717757131-717875381 GCF_027579735.1 Bombina bombina | reverse complement strand
CCTCCTCTCCCCCCCTCCTCTCTCTCCCCCCTCCTCTCTCTCTCTCCCTCCCCCCTCGCTCTCTCTCTCCCCCCCTCATCTCTCTCCCCCATCTCTTTTGTGCTCTCTTCCCCTCTCTTTTGAGCTCTATCTCCCCCCTCTCTCTCTCCCCTCCTCTCTCGTCCCTCCCTCCCCTCCTCTCTCTCTCTCCCCCTCCTCTCCTCGCCCCCCCTCCTCTCATCTCTCACCCTCCTCTCTCTCTCACCCTCCTCTCTCTCTCCCCTCTCGCTCTCTCCCCCCCACCTCTCCCTCCCCCCTCGCTCGCTCTCTCCCCCCCTCCTCTCTCTCTCCCCACCCTCTCCTCTCTCTCTCCGCCCCCTCCTCTCTCTCCCCCCCCCTCTCTCTCTCTCCCTCCCCCCCCTCGCTCGTCTATCCCCCCCCCCTCCCTCTCCTCTCTCTCTCTCTCCTCCTCTCCCCACCTCTCCTCTCTCTCCCCTCCTCTCTCTCTCCCCTCTCTCTTATGTGCTCTATCTCCCCTCCTCTCTCTCTCTCCCCCTCTCCTTTTGGTGCTCTCTCGCTCCCCCCTCTTTTGCTCTCTCGTCTTCACCCTCTCTTTTGTGGCTCTCTCTCTTTTACACTCTCTCCCTCCCCCCCTCTCTTTGCTCTCTCTCTCCCCCCTCTCTTTTGTGCTCTCTTTCTCTCTCCCCCTCTTTTGCTCTCTCTCTCCCCCCTCTCTTTTGTGCCTGTCTCTCTCTCCCCCTCTCTTTTGCGCTCTCCTCCCCCCCATCACTTTTGCGCTCTCTCCCCCCTCTCTCTCTCCCCCCCTCTCCTCATCTCTCTCTCCCCCATCACTTTTGCGCTCTCTACCACCTCTCTCTCTCTCCCCCCTCTCTCTCTTTCCCCTCTCCTCTCTCATCGCAACTCTCCCCTCCTCTCTCTCCCCTCCTCTCTGTGTCTCTCCCCTCTCTATCTCGTGACCCGCGCCCTGTCCACGCCCCTTCACACCCAGCCACGCCCCTTTCGCAACTATTCACGTCCCCCACTCACAGCCCAGCCACGCCCACTTCTGCCGCAGATGATGGATCAACTAGGGAGTAGGACTCAAAGCCAGGTGGGGTTTGTCCTCGTACTGTCTCTACTGGCGCATGACAGCTTCGGACAAACACACTTGGCCTTTTATATAATAGGATAGTTATATTGTAGCTATATTAGGTTTTATTTTAGGTTTCACAGGCAAGTTGTATTTATTTTAACTAGGTAGAATAGTTACTAAATAGTTATTAACTATTTACTAACTACCTAGCTAAAATAAAAACAATATTGTACCTGTAAAATAAACCTAACTTGTCTTACACTAACACCTAACCTTACACTACAATTAAATCAATTACATAAATTAAACATAATTAACTAAATTACAAAAAACAACAACACTAAATTACACAAAATAAAAAAAGAAATTATCAGATATTTAAACTAATTACACCTAATCTAATAGCCCTATCAAAATAAAAAAAATTCTCCCCAAAATAAAAAAAACCCTAGCCTAAACTAAACTACCAATAGCCCTTAAAAGGGCCTTTTGCCCCAAAAGAAATCAGCTCTTTAACCTGTAAAAAAAAAATACAAACAACCCCCCAACATTAAAACCCACCACCCACACAACCAACCCCCCAAATAAACTCCTAACTAAAACACCTAAGCTCCCCATTGCCCTGAAAAGGGCATTTGGATTGGCATTGACCTTAAAAGGGCATTTAGCTCTTTTTTCCCGCTCAAATCCCTAATCTAAAAATAAAACCCACCCAATAAACCCTTAAAAAAGCCTAACACAAACCCCCGAAGATCCACTTACAGTTTTTGAAGACCCGACATCCATCCTCAACGAAGCTGGCAGAAGTCCTCAATGAAGCGGCAGAAGTCTTCATTCCCAACTGGGCAGAAGTCTTCATCCAGACGGCATCTTCTAGTCTTCATCCATCTGGCACGGAGCGGGTCCATCTTCAGACATCCGGCGCAGAACATCCTCTTCAATCTACGTCTTCTTGAACAATGAATTCTCCTTTAAATGATGTCATCCATGATGGGCGTCCCTTGAATTCTGATTGGCTTGATAGAATTCTATCAGTCAATCATAATTAAAGGTGAAAAAATCCAATTGGGCTGATGCAATCAGCCAATAGGATTGAGCTCGCTTTCTATTGGCTGTTCCAATAAACTAGCAATGATTTTGTATATGAATGCCTTTATTTTTATTTTTTACATTAATATAACTAACATATAACAACCGTTTTATAAGGTAACGCATAAATATATACTTCTTGAAGGTTTTAACCCTATATGCTTTTTAGCTCTTTGTTTTTTCTATTTTCTGTCCCCTCAAAGAATTATAGAAATACACATTAGAGCATTAATATTTGCATGTGTATGTCTATTTAAATTGGGTACTAAACAGTATGACATCAATATTTAATTATGTATAATTAAAAAAAATGCTATATATTTTCATAATTTATGTTGTCCTTTTTCTGTAATTTAAAAGTGTTGGTTTTCTAAATTCCACTGATCTTCTAAAAAAGTAATGGACACAGACATGATTTCTCCTTATCTCTCTCTTTCTTCTGCTGTGGACAATTAGGTACAGATA
Organism: Bombina bombina; assembly: GCF_027579735.1. NCBI lineage: Eukaryota > Metazoa > Chordata > Amphibia > Anura > Bombinatoridae > Bombina > Bombina bombina. The sequence goes on along the minus strand of NC_069502.1, from coordinate 717,872,755 downwards.
TAAAACAGAAAATAAGAGAGACTGGGCAAACAAGGCGGTGTTGAACATAGGGTTATCTAACAGGGATTTCCACATAGCCTTGTTTGCACAAAATCTATTTTATTGCTTGATGTATATATTCCCCATATGTTATCTGCAGAAGAGAGAGTTAAAATATACAACTTAAATTCAAACATGGTAGCTCCCATTAGAAACTAATATAATTGTAAACAAAAAATACATCTACGTATTATTCTAAGGCTAATCATTACTTTGAATATATCAGTATGTCTAGCATGTATTTACTGTGTAATAACCTCTTTAATTTTTAAAAAAATTTTTTAAAAAGAATAAGAAAAAAAGATACATCTTGATTGCACCAGTCCACTTGAACTAAGCTCTGGGAAATGTCTGACAGACAACTTTAAAAGTTCAGGGACCCTTTTTCTCATGAGGGTATTATTATTCTGTATCTTTAAAAGAGCAGGTTTTAAAGATAATTTTGAATGTTTTCTGCAGAATTCTGAATAAGTGTAGTTTTCCCACCTGTCTTCAGTTTCAAAAATTAGTTTCAGTTTGCCCATCCAATAAGTGAGGCATTTGCAAACTGTAAATTGCAGTAGAATGAGGGATGCAGCCAAAGGCCTTTTGATAGTTGGGAGAATGGAGATTCGTCTAGGACACGTGGTTTTCAAAACTGCCCCCAGGCCTCGCCTAACAGGTCACATGTTGAGGACATCTGAACTAGAGCACAGGTTAAACAATCAGCTGATTAGTAAATATTGTTATTTTACCTGCTCTCATCCAAGGTAATCCTGAAAACCCGGCCTGTTGGGGAGGCCTGAGGCAGGTTTGAAAAAACAGTGTTAGAAATTAATTTATGGCTAGATTTAGAGTTTGGCGGCCAAAGGGGTGCGTTAGCTATGCGTGCTTTTTTCTCTCCCGCACCTTTTAAATACCGCTGGTATTTAGAGTTCACAGAATGGCTGGGTTTCAGTGCGTTAGGCTCCAAAAAGGAGCGTAGAGCATAATTTAACGCCAACTGCAACTCTAGATACCAGCGGTGCTTTACGACGCTGGCCAGCTTCAAAAACGTGCTCATGCACGATTCCCCCATAGAAAACAATGGGGCTGTTTGAGCTGAAAAAAAAACCTAACACCTTGCAAAAAATCCGCGTTCAGCTCCTAACGCAGCCCCTTGTTTTCCTATGGGGAAACACTCCTACGTCTGCACCTAACAGACCCTAACATGTACCCCCGATCTAAACACCCCTAGCAATTACACTTATTAACCCCCTAATCTGCCGCCCCGCGCTATCGCTGACCCCCTGCATATTATTTTTAACCCCTAATCTTGCCGCTCCGTACACCCCCGTCACCTACATTATCCCTATGTACCCCTAATCTGCTGCCCTAGACATCGCCGACCCCTATATTATATTTATTAACCCCTAATATGCCGCCCCCAACGTCGCCTCCACCTAACTACACTTATTAACCCCTAATCTGCCGACCGGGACCTGAGCGCTACTATAATAAATGTATTAACCCCTAATCCGCCTCACTCCCGCCTCAATAACCCTATAATAAATAGTATTAACCCCTAATCTGCCCTCCCTAACATCGCCGACACCTAACTTCAAGTATTAACCCCTAATCTGCCGATCGGAGCTCACCGCTACTCTAATAAATTTTTTAACCCCTAAAGCTAATTCTAACCCTAACCCCCCCCTAAGTTAAATATAATTTTATTCTAACAAAATAAATTAACTCTTATTAAATAACTTATTCCTATTTAAAGCTAAATACTTACCTGTAAAATAAACCCTAATATAGCTACAATATAAATTATAATTATATTGTAGCTATTTTAGGATTAATATTTATTTTACAGGCAACTTTGTATTTATTTTAACCAGGTACAATAGCTATTAAATAGTTAATAACTATTTCATAGTTTACCTAGTTAAAATAATTACAAAATTACCTGTAAAATAAATCCTAACCTAAGTTACAATTAAACCTAACACTACACTATCAATAAATTAATTAAATAAACTACCTACAATTATCTACAATTAAACCTAACACTACACTATCAATAAATTAATTAAATACAATACCTACAAATAAATACAATTAAATAAACTAACTAAAGTACAAAAAATATTAAAATAACTAAGTTACAAAAAATAAAAATATATTTACAAACATTAGAAAAATATTACAACAATTTTAAACTAATTACACCTACTCTAAGCCCCCTAATAAAATAACAAAGACCCCCAAAATAAAAAAAATGCCCTACCCTATTCTAAATTACAAAAGTTCAAAGCTCTTTTAACCTTACCAGCCCTTAAAAGGGCCCTTTGCGGGGCATGCCCCAAAGAATTCAGCTCTTTTGCCTGTAAAAAAAAAACATACAATACCCCCCCCCACATTACAACCCACCACCCACATACCCCTAATCTAACCCAAACCCCCCTTAAATAAACCTAACACTAAGCCCCTGAAGATCTCCCTACCTTGTCTTCACCATGCCAGGTTCACTGATCGGTCCAGAAGAGGGTCCGAAGTCTTGATCCAAGCCCAAGCAGGGGGCTGAAGAGTGACGTCCATCCTCGGGCTGAAGTCTGGATCCAAGCGGCGGCTGAAGAAATTCATCATCGGGCTGAAGTCTTGATCCAAGCGGGCGCTGAAGAAGTCCATCATCGGGATGAAGTCTTCTATGAAGCAGCATCTTCAATCTTCTTTCTTCCGGAGCCATCATCTTCCAGCCGACGCGGAACATCCTCTTCTACCGACGCCTACTCGCCGAATGACGGTTCCTTTAAATGACGTCATCCAAGATGGCGTCCGTCGAATTCCGATTGGCTGATAGGATTCTATCAGACAATCGGAATTAAGGTAGGAAAATTCTGATTGGGCTGATGGAATCAGCCAATCAGAATCAAGTTCAATCCGATTGGCTGATCCGATCAGCCAATCAGATTGAGCTCGCATTCTATTGGCTGATCGGAACAGCCAATAGAATGCAAGCTCAATCTGATTGGCTGATCGGATCAGCCGATCGGATTGAACTTGAATTGAGCCCAAGCAGCTCGCATTCTGTTGGCTGATCGGAACAGCCAATAGAATGCAAGCTCAATCTGATTGGCTGATCGGATCAGCCAATCGGATTGAACTTGAATCTGATTGGCTGATTCAATCAGCCAATCAGAATTTTCCTACCTTAATTCCGATTGGCTAATAGAATCCTATCAGCCAATCGGAATTCGACGACGCCATCTTGGATGACGTCATTTAAAGGAACCGTCATTCGGCGAGTAGGCGTCGGTAGAAGAGGATGTTCCGCGTCGGCTGGAAGATGATGGCTCCGGAAGAAAGAGGATTGAAGATGCTGCTTCATAGAAGACTTCATCCCGATGATGGACTTCTTCAGCGCCCGCTTGGATCAAGACTTCAGCCCGATGATGGATTTCTTCAGCCGGCCGCTTGGGATCCAGACTTCAGCCCGAGGATGGACGTCACTCTTCAGCCCCCTGCTTGGGCTTGGATCAAGACTTCGACCCTATTCTGGACCGATCGGTGAACCTGGCATGGTGAAGACAAGGTAAGGAGATCTCCAGGGGCTTAGTGTTAGGTTTATTTTAGGGGGTTTGGGTTAGATTAGGGGTATGTGGGTGGTGGGTTGTAATGTGGGGGGGGTATTGTATGTTTTTTTTTTACAGGCAAAAGAGCTGAATTCTTTGGGTTATGCCCCGCAAAGGGCCCTTTTAAGGGCTGGTAAGGTAAAAGAGCTTTGAACTTTTGTAATTAGAATAGGGTAGGGCATTTTTTTATTTTGGGGGTCTTTGTTATTTTATTAGGGGGCTTAGAGTAGGTGTAATTAGTTTAAAATTGTTGTAATATTTTTCTAATGTTTGTAAATATTTTTTATTTTTTGTAGGGGTTAATACTTGAAGTTAGGTGTTGGCGATGTTAGGGAGGGCAGATTAGGGGGTTAATACTATTTATTATAGGGTTATTGAGGCGGGAGTGAGGCGGATTAAGGGTTATAACTTTATTATAATAGCGGCGCGGTCCGTCAGCAGATTAGGGGTTAATAAGTGTAGGTAGGTAGCGGCGACGTTGGGGGCGGCATATTAGGGGGTTAATAAATATAATATAGGGGTCGGCGGTGTTAGGGGGCAGCAGATTAGGGGTTCATAGGGATAACGTAGGTGGCAGCGGCGTGCGGTCGGCAGATTAGGGGTTAAAAAAATTTAATAGAGTGGCGGCGATGTGGGGGGGACCTCGGTTTAGGAGTACATAGGTAGTTTATGGGTGTTAGTGTACTTTAGAGCACAGTAGTTAAGAGCTTTATAAACCGGCGTTAGCCCAGAAAGCTCTTAACTTCCTGACTTTTTTCTGCGGCTGGAGTTTTGTCGTTAGATTTCTAACGCTCACTTCAGCCACGACTCTAAATACCAGCGTTAGAAAGATTCCATTGAAAAGATAGGATACGCAATTAACGTAAGGGGATCTGCGGTATGGAAAAGTCGCGGCTGGAAAGTGAGCGTTAGACCCTTTAATGACTGGCTCCAAATACCAGAGGGCGGTAAAAACCAGCGCTAGGAGCCTCTAACGCTGGTTTTGACGGCTACCGCCCAACTCTAAATCTAGGCCTTAATCTTTATCAACTTTGTAAAGTCTCTAATTGCTGTTAGTTTTTATTTAAATAAATGTAATTCAATCATGCAATTATGTTTGTGTCCACAGCATGTAGTGTGTGTGTAGTGTTTGGGTTGTATGGTGTGTGGATGTGTGTATTGTAGCATGTGTACTGTGCCTGTGTTGTGTGCGTGTGTGGAAGTGCCTTTCTTAGATTATATTGAATAAAAAAATAATGTGCTTCTCGTTTTTCAAACTGAAATAAAAAAAACAATCAAGAATAAGACACACTAGGCTATTTTTTTTAAGAAAGTGAGGAGGGTATACCACCTATCGCCATTTGAAAGCAATAATTGCACACAAAATAGTCATCGCTAGTCATACACATATAAACCTAATGGTTTTGTATTGTATCCAGTCTGCATGTTTATAACTCTGAGAGTTAAAGAAAAAAACGAAGTTGCACTTCCCCCAATAAAACACCATCTACATGCTCGTAAGATGATGTCAAAACCCAGCACTGATAAAGAATGCAGATAAATGCATCATTACTGTTCAACAACCCTCTTCGTCATCCTTTATTCTCTTACACCAATCAACGAAAGAGAATGGGACTACTATGCGCCCCGCCTTCTCCACGTGGTTCCATTGATACAGTAACAAAGCCGCTTCCTCCTCCTATTTGGTTTACAACAATCAGCCGGTCCGGGGCATCCCATTTGATGCACTGCAGGGGGGAAGAATGCGATTCAGAGGTTAAACCTTCAATGTCAGTGTTTCACCCGAAACCCATTCTCTGTATGGATCACTAATGAAATCATAGTTTGCAGTACACAGACTGCGTTATTTCTATAAAGGGTTGTAAATTCGTTACTAATGGTCAAGAGAGTGTTTCGTGCCCCCCTTTTTACATTAAATGAGAAGTTCGTATGCTAAACTGAGTGTGTGGTTTAGCTACAGCCTCTGGGTTGGTGCAGTGAGGACTCTGGAGTTTAGGGATTACACACCTACTGAAGATCTGTGTCTGTCAGATTGGAAATTACTATTAACAGGACTGTTATATTTACCTCTCCAAAGATATATATTTCATTTTTGCGTGGATTATCCTTGTAAGTATTTTGTGTTTGCTTTTTATAATACATTTTATATCTGCGCTGTGTTTCCCTCGCATTCCACTTAATATTTCTGCTTAAACATTTTTGTTATGTACTTTAAATTGACAACGTTGCTACAGCGATGCTTTTTTTTCTTCTTCAATACTATTACAATGGAATCAGCATGCACACTATACAATTGATCAAACCATGCGTTTATTATTATATGCTTGTGCTTTTACAAAATGCAGATTATTTATTAGTTATACTGGAATGTATTGTGCTTGCATCAGCTATTGGGATACATTTCAAATTAAACAAGAAGGTTGTTAGTTATATGAATACAGTTAACAATTGTCTGATTCTGATCAAGCACACACGCTGGATAAATAAACAATGCTAACAAATATAGTGTATTTTAAAATAAATCTAATAATGCTGCAAAGCAATAATATAAATTTATATTTCAGTAATATATATGTATGCTATTCGGCTTGAAAAGAATATTGTTGTAAACGATCCTAGCTTATTGTTTTTTTAAGGTGTTTTATAGCTCATGTTTAGAACCTGTATTTTTATTATGAAGATTTTTTGTTTGTGCTTATGAGATCATTTTTGCTTTGCTTTGTAATCGATCAGATCGAGTTTGGCAGGCTGACATTTCAGCTGTAAACACTGTAGACTTCTGTAAAGGTGTGTAGATGTTTTAAAGCCAGTAAATGACTTGCTAGTGCACTGGCTAATAATGTCACAATGCACCATGTAATTGTTGTGATAAGCAAATCTTCAATAAAACAGGTGGAAGCCAGGGAACATTGGCACCATATTGTTCCTGTTCCCTTTCACATTTGTCATGCTCAGTTGCATTCCTTTACATAGTGCATATATTATCTTTGCAATCTTTATTTTAAATATTTATATATATATATATATATATGATATATATATCATATATATATATATCTCATATATATATATATCTCATATATATATATATATAGTATATATATATATATATATATATATTATATATATATATATATATATATATATATATATATATCATATAAGCCATACATAAACCATTGTGTCACATATAAAAGTTTAAATAAATAGAATTTTCTATTTATTTTATGGTTATGATATTTCTCAGTATTATGACCGGAAGGAAAAACATTTAATAGTAGTAGTAGTAATAATAATAATCAAAAAATACAGCTAATATTTGGGGGAAGCCTAATTTCTTACTAGTCTGAGACTAGTACAAAATTAAAGCTGTGTGTGTATATATATATATATAATCAGAGATTGAGATGTGTTGCTGCTGGATCCAAAATATGAAAATTCACAATTTTTTTTAGGATCCAGAAAGATATATCTATGTATAGATATATGTAGAAAATCCAAGTGGAGCCTGAAATACATTGTTAGAAGCAGTGCTTCCTGAAATTTGACAAGTCAATTTGTCAATGCTCCTAATTATATAAATAAACCTTGTCATGATATATTATAAACTATGACTCAGCAATGTTTTATGATTTTATTGAGTGTTGCGATGTAGCTGTTATATAGCGTACATCTGGCTTCATAAAACCTATTGGATATGTAGTGTAATTGATATTATGGAAATGGCTGTGACAGTCACTCTTCCCAATGAGACATAATATATTATGTTAGCTACAGAAAATTGTATATATATATGTGTGTGTGTGTATATATATATATATACTGTATATATTATTATTATTTTCAGCTATATATAACTGTTTACTCAAGTTTTTTGAGTTTGTTAAGATGTATTCTAGCTTACTGATTTGCATTGAATTCCAACATGAAAATGGCTTAGCCTTCCTAATTGCCTGAGCTGACTAAGATTTGAATAGCATGCTGGAAATTGTAATGTGATTTTAATGAATTCATTAAGTGCAGTAATGATTAGCTTTCTTTTGTGTTTATTTTTACATTTCTCACAAACATTTGTAAAATGTGCCATGTTCTGCTATGTCTTATTTAAAAGGATAGTAATTCAGTAAAGTCAATATTATACTTTGAGGAATTTAAACAGCATGCAATTTTAAACAGTTTTCAAATTCAGTTCTATGATCAAATGTGCATACTTTTCTTTGTATCCTTTGTTGAAGGAGCAACAAAACACTACTGGAGACTAGAGGAACACATTGGGTAAAACCAATGACAAGAGGGACATGTGCAGCCACTAAAAGTCAGCTAGTTCCTAGAAGTGCTTGCTGCTCCGGAGCCTAATAAGAGTGGTTCATTGGAAAGCTGTATAAAATGACATGCTTTGTATAAACCATGACTTTACTGTCCTTTTAAGAAAGGTTTGACCATGACAACACTTTTTAGGATGTCATAGTTATTTGCACTTACTGTATACTATTTAGACAAAATTTATATAGACAATTAATTTAGAAAATAAATGCTAATCTGTGTGTACAAATAAACAATTTAATTGGATAATACAGAAAGACATGCAATTAGAGGGTTACGTAAAGGAAGAGCAGTGGATCAGTCTGTAGAAGCTAAGAAGAGGGGGAATAATATTGGAGTGGCTAATGGTTTGTCAAAGGGGCTCTATTATTGTACATTATGTAAACTAGAGGCATCCCCCCAATAAATAATTCCCCATAAATGATGTAATTAGCAAAATTGATTTACTATGCTTTATGTATGTATGTGTATGTGTATATATATATATATATATATATATGTTTTTACATTGGAAGCTATTGCTATAATATAACTTACCCCACTGTATCCTAGATGGACTGGAGACCTGGAGTGCATACTGCAATTATTTTTATAATGTCTGTGTACAGGGTAATGCCACAGTGGGCCTCAGATTTCACCTTACTGTATCTTTTAATTGGTCACAGCAAAGTAGTCCAGGAATATGAATTCCATCATGCTTTTGAAGGGTTTTACTCATGAATTATGCTTAATTGAAACAATGCAAATTCTGTTAAAGATATGTGAAAGCCAAATTATTTATTTCATGAATCAGACAGAGCATGGCAATTTTAAGCAACTTTCTAATTTACTCCTATTATCAATTTGTCTTAGTTCTCTTATATGTTTCTTTATTTCAAAAGCAGGAATGTAAGCTTAGGAGCTGGATCATTTTTGGTTCAGCCCCTGGTTAACGCTTGCTGATTGGTGGCTAAATGTAGCCACTAATCATCAAGCGCTACCCAGGGTACTTAACCAAAAGTGGGCTGGCTACTAAGCTTAGATTGCTTCTACCAAGAGTACAAAGACAAATTGATAATAGAAGTACATTAGAAAGTTGCTTAAAATTGCATGCTCTATTTCAGCAATGAAAGAAAAAAAATTGGGTTTAATATCCCTTTAACAAAATGTCAGTGTAACATTTATTTTGTGTGCAGATTGCATTTCAATGTAGCGTTTAATTGTTGATGTGTACTGTGTATACATAAACAAACTGAGTTTTACTTCCCTTTTAGCATGCAGTCAGCCTCTAAAGGGATTAGAAAAATCAGTTTGCAGAGGTAAATGAAAGGAAAAGTAGACAAATTTAAATAATAAAGATGCACTGTCTTTGTTTTATTTTTATTAAAGGGGCAGTAAACAGTTTTTTGTTTTTTTTTAAATTAGAGAATTGTATGCAGTAATAACCACAGTTGTGCTTCAATTACACGTCACTGAAATATTTAACCCCCAAATATTACCCAAGAAAACCCCCTCCCCAGAGCTTCTCCAGATGCCCCTATAGATTTTTCATATTTTCTTTATCCAATGGCTTAGCCAATTTATATGGGTATCAACCGCACTACTGAATTGTATTTAGGTCATTTATAAATCTGGATGCACATGCGCATACAATTTCATTACCCCACTGCAACGCAGATATGCGTCTGATAGTAGATCACAAGCGCCCAGTATACGCAGGGACAAATGTTTTTTTTGTTTTTTTTTAAAGCTTCATAAGAATTTACAATGATAATTAGAAACCCAATTTGCTTGACAAGAGAATCAAATGTACACACAAGTAATAGATTTTTTCATCTAAATGTAGTACAGCCTACTTTGCAGTAAGTTTTTTTTTTATTACGGGATATATCATGGCACAGTGATAAGGGAAAATAAAATAATGTAGATCAATTTTAAGTAATACTATTAAACTAATACGTTTTTAGCATTTCCATAATTTTATTCTGTGATAGATGTTGATCCGTGTACAAACTTTAGGCTAAAGGGACATGAAACCCAAATGTTTTCTTTTATGATTTAGAAAGAGCAGACAATTTTTCACAACTTTCTGATTTACTTCTATAATCTAATTTGCTTCATTCTCTTGATATACTTTGCTGAAAAGCATATCTAGATAGGCTCAGTAGCTGCTGATTGGTTGCTGCACATAGATGCCTCGTGTGATTGGCTCACAAATGTGCATTGCTATTTCTTCAACAAAGGATAGCTAAATATTGAAGCAAATTAGATAATAGAAGTAAATTGGAATGTTGTTTAAAATTGCATTCTCTACTTGAATCATGAAAGAAAAATGTTGGGTTTAGTGTCCCTTTAAGGTTTCAAATATGTGGCACAAAATCTTCATCTCTCACTTTTTGGCAAGAAAACCAAGAATGGCCCTATAATTTCTAAGGACAGAAGTGTGTGTGTGTAAAGTTATATGCCAGTGGTGGCCAAATTCCTAACACATAGGGGGACAGTTTAACATTAAAGGGACATAAAACTTACATTTTTTTCTTTCATCATTCACATAGAGCAGTGATTTTTAACCTTTTTTTTGCCGTGGCACACTTTTTTTACATTAAAAAATCCTGTGGCACACCACCATCCCAAAATTTTAAAAAAATCACACATTGTAGTCTAATACAGCATATATATATAGACATACACACAAACACACACATACTGTATGTATTGTGCGGTTTATGCCGTGCCTCCTACAAACTACCCCTGCACTGGGAGTAAAAAACAAGCAAAGTTTAAAAAATATGTCACACTGTTGTCAGTCTGCCGTGGCACACCTGAGGATCTTTCACGGCACACTAGTGTGCCACGGCACACTGGTTGAAAAACACTGACATAGAGCATACAATTTTAAGCAACTTTCCAATTTACTTTCATTATATAATTTGCTTTGTTGTCTTTGTATTCTTTGTTGAAAATTATTCCTTAGTAAGCTGCTGATTGATGGTTGCACATATATGCTGCTTATCATTGGCTTTCAGCTAGCTCCCAGTAGTACATTGCTTGCTTCTTCAACAAAAAATACCAAGATAATTAAGCAAATTAGACAATAAAAGAAAATTGGAAAGTTGTTTAAATTAAATTATCTATCTGAACCAAGAAATAAAATAATGTGGTTTAATGTCCTTTTAAGGATCACATTTAAAGTAATGGCTATTTAACACACAAATAATAATATATTTCCTAAAAATGTCCAGAGGCCCCGGGCCAAATACTTGCCTGTTGGCCATCTCTGTTATCTATGTCTGTATCAATAAGTATAATAAAACAATAGTAATGGTATTCTTAAATCAACTTGCTGATTTTAAAGCCTTTACCTTTGTACAATGCAATACACCTGCTGGAGTGTATTAAATTGTTTACAAATATATCATTTGCCTTTATATCTGCATTTGAAATATCTGATTTTGCCTATACTAAAAGTTTCTATACTTAATTAAAGGCTATTGAAATGCTATGCAAACACAGCCAGCAGAAATAATTAAAATCCCATTGGGGTGTGAGAGAAAGTTCTAAAATGTTAATTTTCTATTGTTCTTTCTAAGTATTGTTTTAGAGACAGAGATAAGAAAGGTAAGCATTTGAGTGATAAGCTAAAGATGTCCTGTCTGCAAGCTTAGCAACTTCAGCTATTTCATTTACAAAAATAAACATACATGAGCAATTTCTCGTGCATTTTATAGTCTGCAGCTGGTATAATAAATCTTTAAGAACACATTAAGGAGAAACCAGTTTTACAGTACACTGTCTCTTTAAGGATTATAATGAGCTTTAGAAAAGTAAATAACCCCTCTTATATTATGTTAATATACATTCACTAGTGCAGGGTAAAACATTTTTTCCCAAGACCCAATGCAATGATACCACCTATCTTTGCAATCCTATTTTTATGCTTGGTCTGATAATTTCTGAAGTAATATACAACAAGATAGCTGCAATTTTGTAGTCAAACTTTAAAGCGGGGGGGGGGGGGGGGGGGGGGGGGGGGGGGGGGGTTGGTTGACAGATTTATTTAAAACACAAGTAATCCAGAATAGTGAAGAGCCAGTTACACAATTTCTACATAGCTATTATATATATAAATGTATGTAGCAGAATCAAAATGGTTAGTAGCTGAAACTAATATTTTTTAGGAGGTATGACCCCTTGGCTGCTGGGAGTTGTCAAGTGCTGTTCAATACTGACAGCTGTTATCTTTTTATTTATAAATTGTTGTCATTATGCCCAGCCAGAACTTCAGGAAAAAAAAAAAAAATTGAAAAGATAACATAGATAGGAAAAAGACTGAGTGTTTTAGGTGCATAGCAAAGTCATTGAGATCTTATCAATAAATGGAACAACAGGTCATTAAAAGGGGCTTGCCATTTTCACAGTCCATTAACTCAAATTTCCTTTAGTCAATTAGTCATCTCCAAGTCTGAGTCATTAATTGTTGGTAAAGTAAATTAATATATGATTTATTGTTTACTTTACAATGTTATGGATAAATGTTAACACAAGTTTGGAATCAAGTACATTTTTAAGAAGCCAGAGAATAATAGTGTATTTCAGTATTACCAATAAATAGGATTCTGAAGTAACACATTTAAAGGAACACAGCATGTATTTTTCTTTTTGGCTGCATCTCAGAGTATTCCTATAGAGATTACAAAAACAAAAACAAAGCCTCATTATTCACCTGTATTGTAGTTGGAGACTTGCCTATCAGCTAGTGAGCAATGAGGCTTACTGGTTGTACTTCCTGTTCCTGTTAGCTCCAAAATAAACAGGTGTTTTGTGCTCCACGGTTCTTATGATTTCATAAGCTTAGGGAAATATAAAGCATCTATCAACTGTAGCCAAACCGCGCAAAGTATATTCAAGAAAGCAAGGTGTTAGGTGTAAAATCTGAGAAAAATATAAAGCTACATTTATAGACACAACACTTTCCTCATACTGGAGAGATTGTTGGCTAAACACAATGTCTCCCTTTTAGAATGTAACTTACATTTCTGTGTTTGATTGATGATGTCAATGGAAATATACGTGAATAGCTGGTATACAGGGTTATATAGAAGTAAGCTGCATTGCTGCAAAACAGTATTTACAAGCGTTTTGCAGTTCTTGGAAAGACAGTGTGTGCTTATTTTTTGATACTTGTAGTATAGGATTTTAAATCATTCAGTTTTACATTGTCTTGGAAAACCAACCACAAAGGTGGAATTATTGTTTTTCATAAGCACATAAGCTGTACATAAAACTCATAACTAATGTGCTAAAAAGTACACTAACACCCATAAACTACCTATTAACCCCTAAACCGAGGCCCTCCCGCATTGCAAACATTAAAATAAAATTATTAACCCCTAATCTGCCGCTCCAGACATCGCCGCAACTAGAATAAACATATCAACCCCTAAACCGCCGTACTCCCGCATCACAAACACTAGTTAAATATTATTAACCTCTAACATCGCCGCCACCTATCTACATTTATTAACCCCTAATCTGCTGCCCCCAACGTCGCCGCTACTATACTAAATGTATTAACCCCTAAACCTAACCCTAAGTCTAACTCAAACACCCACTAACTTTAATGTAATTAAAATAAATCTAAATAAAACCTACTATTGATAACTAAATAATACCTTTTTAATACTAAATACTTACCTGTAAAATAAACCCTAAGCTAGCTACAATATAACTAACTTGTCCTAAAGCCCGTTCACACGGGCCATTTTTTGCAGTACAGCGGTCCCACCCCTTGCACTCTCTCCCTCCCCCTCTCTTTTGCTCTCTCTCTCTCCCCCCTCTCTTTTGCTCTCTCTCCCCCTCTCTTTTGCTCTCTCTCCCCCCCCTCTCTATTGAGCTCTCTCTCCCCCCCTCTCTTTTGAGCTCTCTCTCTCCCCCCTCTCTTTTGCACTCTCTCTCTCCCCCCTTCTCTTTTGCGCTCTCTCTCTCTCCCCCTCTCTTTTGCGTTCTCTCTCCCCCTCTCTTTTGCGCTCTCCTCCCCCCCTCTCTTTTGCTCTCTCTCTCCCCCTCTCTTTAGCTCTCTCTCCCCCTCTCTTTTGCGCTCTCTCACCCCCTTTCTTTTATATTCTCTCTCTCTCCCCCATCTTTTTTGCGCTCTCTCTCCCGCTCTCTCTCCCCTCCTCTCTCTCTCCCTCCCCCTCTCTCTCTCCCCTCTCTCTCTCCCCCCTATCTTTTGTGCTCTCTCTCCCCCTCTTTTGCTCTCTCTCTCTCTCCCCCCTCTCTTTTGCACTCTTTCCCCCTCTCTTTTGCGCTCTCTCCCCCCCCCTCTCTTTTGCGCTCTCTCCCCCCTCTCTTTTGCGCTCTCTACCCCCTCTCTTTTGCTCTCTCTCTCTCCCCCCTCTCTTTTGTGCTCTCTCTCTCCCCCCTCTTTTGCTCCCTCTCTCTCTCCCCCTCTCTTTTGCACTCTCTCCCCCTCTCTTTTGCACTCTCTCCCCCCGTCTCTTTTGTGCTCTCTCCCCCTCTCCCCCATCTCTTTTGCGCTCTCTCTCCCCCTCTCTTTTGAGCTCTCTCCCCCCATCTCTTTTGCGCTCTCTCTCCCCCTCTCTTTTGAGCTCTCTCTCTCCCCCCTCTCTCTCTCCCCCATCTCTTTTGTGCTCTCTTCCCCTCTCTTTTGAGCTCTCTCTCCCCCCTCTCTCTCTCTCTCCCCTCCTCTCTCTCCCTCTCCCCTCCTCTCTCTCTCCCCCTCCTCTCTCTCTCCCCCCTCCTCTCTCTCCCCCCCTCCTCTCTCTCTCCCCCCTCCTCTCTCTCTCCCCCCTCCTCTCCCCCCCCCACCTCTCTCTCCCCCCTCCTCTCTCTCTCTCCCTCCCCCCCCTCGCTCTCTATCCCCCCTCCTCTCTCTCTCTCTCTCTCCCCACCTCTCCTCTCTCTCTCCCCTCCTCTCTCTCCCCTCCTCTCTCTCCCTCCCCCCTCCTCTCTCTCTCTCCCCCTCCTCTCTCTCCCCCCCTCCTCTCTCTCCCCCCCTCCTCTCTCTCTCCCCCCTCCTCTCTCTCCCCTCCTCTCTCCCCTCTCCTCTCTCTCCCCCCTCCTCTCTCCCCCTCCTCTCCCCCCCTCCTCTCTCCCCCCTCCTCTCTCTCTCTCCCTCCCCCCTCGCTCTCTCTCTCCCCCCTCTCTCTCTCCCCCATCTCTTTTGTGCTCTCTTCCCCTCTCTTTTGAGCTCTATCTCCCCCCTCTCTCTCTCCCCTCCTCTCTCTCCCTCCCCCCTCCTCTCTCTCTCTCCCCCTCCTCTCTCTCCCCCCCCTCCTCTCTCTCTCACCCTCCTCTCTCTCTCACCCTCCTCTCTCTCTCACCCTCCTCTCTCTCTCCCCTCTCCTCTCTCCCCCCCCACCTCTCCCTCCCCCCTCGCTCGCTCTCCCCCCCTCCTCTCTCTCTCCCCACCTCTCCTCTCTCTCTCCCCCCTCCTCTCTCTCCCCCCCCCCTCTCTCTCTCTCCCTCCCCCCCTCGCTCTCTATCCCCCCCCTCCTCTCTCTCTCTCTCTCTCTCTCTCTCCCCACCTCTCCTCTCTCTCCCCTCCTCTCTCTCTCCCCTCTCTCTTATGTGCTCTATCTCCCCTCCTCTCTCTCTCTCCCCCTCTCTCTTTTGTGCTCTCTCTCTCCCCCTCCTCTCCCCCCCTCCTCTCTCTCCCCCCTCCTCTCTCTCTCTCCCTCCCCCCTCGCTCTCTCTCTCCCCCCTCTCTCTCTCCCCCATCTCTTTTGTGCTCTCTTCCCCTCTCTTTTGAGCTCTATCTCCCCCCTCTCTCTCTCCCCTCCTCTCTCTCCCTCCCCCCTCCTCTCTCTCTCTCCCCCTCCTCTCTCTCCCCCCCTCCTCTCTCTCTCACCCTCCTCTCTCTCTCACCCTCCTCTCTCTCTCCCCTCTCCTCTCTCCCCCCCACCTCTCCCTCCCCCCCTCGCTCGCTCTCCCCCCTCCTCTCTCTCTCCCCACCTCTCCTCTCTCTCTCCCCCCCTCCTCTCTCTCCCCCCCCCCTCTCTCTCTCTCCCTCCCCCCCTCGCTCTCTATCCCCCCCCTCCTCTCTCTCTCTCTCTCTCTCTCTCTCCCCACCTCTCCTCTCTCTCCCCTCCTCTCTCTCTCCCCTCTCTCTTATGTGCTCTATCTCCCCTCCTCTCTCTCTCTCCCCTCTCTCTTTTGTGCTCTCTCTCTCCCCCTCTTTTGCTCTCTCTCTTCACCCTCTCTTTTGTGCTCTCTCTCTTTTACACTCTCTCCCCCCCCCTCTCTTTTGCTCTCTCTCTCCCCCTCTCTTTTGTGCTCTCTTTCTCTCTCCCCCTCTTTTGCTCTCTCTCTCCCCCCTCTCTTTTGTGCTGTCTCTCTCTCCCCCTCTCTTTTGCGCTCTCTCCCCCCCATCACTTTTGCGCTCTCTCCCCCCTCTCTCTCTCCCCCCCTCTCCTCATCTCTCTCTCCCCCATCACTTTTGCGCTCTCTACCCCCTCTCTCTCTCTCCCCCCTCTCTCTCTTTCCCCCTCTCCTCTCTCTCCAACTCTCCCCTCCTCTCTCTCCCCTCCTCTCTGTGTCTCTCCCCTCTCTATCTCGTGACCGCGCCCGTCCACGCCCCTTCACACCCAGCCACGCCCCTTTCGCAACTATTCACGTCCCCCACTCACGCCCAGCCACGCCCACTTCTGCCGCAGATGATGGATCAACTAGGGAGTAGGACTCAAAGGCCAGGTGGGTTTGTCCTCGTACTGTCTCTACTGCGCATGACAGCTTCGGACAAACACACTTGGCCTTTTATATAATAGGATAGTTATATTGTAGCTATATTAGGTTTTATTTTTAGTTCACAGGCAAGTTTGTATTTATTTTAACTAGGTAGAATAGTTACTAAATAGTTATTAACTATTTACTAACTACCTAGCTAAAATAAAAACAAATGTACCTGTAAAATAAAACCTAACTTGTCTTACACTAACACCTAACCTTACACTACAATTAAATCAATTACATAAATTAAACATAATTAACTAAATTACAAAAAACAACAACACTAAATTACACAAAATAAAAAAAGAAATTATCAGATATTTAAACTAATTACACCTAATCTAATAGCCCTATCAAAATAAAAAAAATTCTCCCCAAAATAAAAAAACCCTAGCCTAAACTAAACTACCAATAGCCCTTAAAAGGGCCTTTTGCCCCAAAAGAAATCAGCTCTTTAACCTGTAAAAAAAAATACAAACAACCCCCCAACATTAAAACCCACCACCCACACAACCAACCCCCCAAATAAAATCCTAACTAAAAAACCTAAGCTCCCCATTGCCCTGAAAAGGGCATTTGGATGGGCATTGACCTTAAAAGGGCATTTAGCTCTTTTTCCGCTCAAACCCTAATCTAAAAATAAAACCCACCCAATAAACCCTTAAAAAAGCCTAACACTAACCCCCGAAGATCCACTTACAGTTTTTGAAGACCCGACATCCATCCTCAACGAAGCTGGCAGAAGTCCTCAATGAAGCGGCAGAAGTCTTCATCCAACTGGGCAGAAGTCTTCATCCAGACGGCATCTTCTATCTTCATCCATCTGGCACGGAGCGGGTCCATCTTCAAGACATCCGGCGCAGAACATCCTCTTCAATCTACGTCTTCTTGAACAATGAATTCTCCTTTAAATGATGTCATCCAAGATGGCGTCCCTTGAATTCTGATTGGCTGATAGAATTCTATCAGTCAATCATAATTAAAGGTGAAAAAATCCAATTGGCTGATGCAATCAGCCAATAGGATTGAGCTCGCATTCTATTGGCTGTTCCAATAAACTAGCAATGATTTTGTATATGAATGCCTTATTTTTATTTTTTTACATTAATATAACGTAACATATAACACCGTTTTATAAGGTAACGCATAAATATATACTTCTTGAAGGTTTTAACCCTATATGCTTTTTAGCTCTTTGTTTTTCTATTTTCTGTCCCTCAAAGAATTATAGAAATACACATTAGAGCATTAATATTTGCATGTGTATGTCTATTTAAATTGGTACTAAACAGTATGACATCAAATATTTAATTATGTATAATTAAAAAAATGCTATATATTTTCATAATTTATGTTGTCCTTTTTCTGTAATTTAAAGTGTTGGTTTTCTAAATTCCACTGATCTTCTAAAAAGTAATGGACACAGACATGATTTCTCCTTATCTCTCTTTCTTCTGCTGTGGACAATTAGGTACAGATATAAAACAGAAAATAAGAGAGACTGGGCAAACAAGGCGGTGTTGAACATAGGGTTATCTAACAGGGATTTCCACATAGCCTTGTTTGCACAAAATCTATTTTATTGCTTGATGTATATATTCCCCATATGTTATCTGCAGAAGAGAGAGTTAAAATATACAACTTAAATTCAAACATGGTAGCTCCCATTAGAAACTAATATAATTGTAAACAAAAAATACATCTACGTATTATTCTAAGGCTAATCATTACTTTGAATATATCAGTATGTCTAGCATGTATTTACTGTGTAATACCTCTTTAATTTTTAAAAAAAATTTTTTAAAAAGATAAGAAAAAAAGATACATCTTGATTGCACCAGTCACTTGAACTAAGCTCTGGGAAATGTCTGACAGACAACTTTAAAAGTTCAGGGACCCTATTTTCTCATGAGGGTATTATTATTCTGTATCTTTAAAAGAGCAGGTTTTAAATAATTTGAATGGTTTCTGCAGAATTCTGAATAAGTGTAGTTTTCCCACCTGTCTTCAGTTTCAAAAATTAGTTTCAGTTTGCCCATCCAATAAGTGAGGCATTTGCAAACTGTAAATTGCAGTAGAATGAGGGATGCAGCCAAAGGCCTTTTTGATATTGGAGAATGGAGATTCGTCTAGGACACTGGTTTTCAAAACTGCCCCCAGGCCTCCCTAACAGGTCACATGTTGAGGACATCTGAACTAGAGCACAGGTTAAACAATCAGCTGATTAGTAAATATTGTTATTTTACCTGCTCTCATCCAAGGTAATCCTGAAAACCCGGCCTGTTGGGGAGGCCTGAGGCAGGTTTGAAAAAACAGTGTTAGAAATTAATTTATGGCTAGATTTAGAGTTTGGCGGCCAAAGGGGTGCGTTAGCTATGCGTGCTTTTTTTCTCCCGCACCTTTTAAATACCGCTGGTATTTAGAGTTCACAGAATGGCTGGGTTTTCAGTGCGTTAGGCTCCAAAAAGGGAGCGTAGAGCATAATTTAACGCCACTGCAACTCTAGATACCAGCGGTGCTTACGGACGCGGCCAGCTTCAAAAACGTGCTCATGCACGATTCCCCCATAGAAAACAATGGGGCTGTTTGAGCTGAAAAAAAACCTAACACCTGCAAAAAATCCGCGTTCAGCTCCTAACGCAGCCCCATTGTTTCCTATGGGGAAACACTTCCTACGTCTGCACCTAACACCCTAACATGTACCCCGAGTCTAAACACCCCTAGCATTACACTTATTAACCCCTAATCTGCCGCCCCCGCTATCGCTGACCCCTGCATATTATTTTTAACCCCTAATCTGCCGCTCCGTACACCCCCGTCACCTACATTATCCCTATGTACCCCTAATCTGCTGCCCTAACATCGCCGACCCCTATATTATATTTATTAACCCCTAATATGCCGCCCCCAACGTCGCCTCCACCTAACTACACTTATTAACCCCTAATCTGCCGACCGGACCTGAGCGCTACTATAATAAATGTATTAACCCCTAATCCGCCTCACTCCCGCCTCAATAACCCTATAATAAATAGTATTAACCCCTAATCTGCCCTCCCTAACATCGCCGACACCTAACTTCAAGTATTAACCCCTAATCTGCCGATCGGAGCTCACCGCTACTCTAATAAATTTTTTAACCCCTAAAGCTAATTCTAACCCTAACCCCCCCCCTAAGTTAAATATAATTTTATTCTAACAAAATAAATTAACTCTTATTAAATAACTTATTCCTATTTAAAGCTAAATACTTACCTGTAAAATAAACCCTAATATAGCTACAATATAAATTATAATTATATTGTAGCTATTTTAGGATTAATATTTATTTTACAGGCAACTTTGTATTTATTTTAACCAGGTACAATAGCTATTAAATAGTTAATAACTATTTCATAGTTACCTAGTTAAAATAATTACAAAATTACCTGTAAAATAAATCCTAACCTAAGTTACAATTAAACCTAACACTACACTATCAATAAATTAATTAAATAAACTACCTACAATTATCTACAATTAAACCTAACACTACACTATCAATAAATTAATTAAATACAATACCTACAAATAAATACAATTAAATAAACTAACTAAAGTACAAAAAATATTAAAATAACTAAGTTACAAAAAATAAAAATATATTTACAAACATTAGAAAAATATTACAACAATTTTAAACTAATTACACCTACTCTAAGCCCCCTAATAAAATAACAAAGACCCCCAAAATAAAAAAATGCCCTACCCTATTCTAAATTACAAAAGTTCAAAGCTCTTTTACCTTACCAGCCCTTAAAAGGGCCCTTTGCGGGGCATGCCCCAAAGAATTCAGCTCTTTTGCCTGTAAAAAAAAAACATACAATACCCCCCCCCCACATTACAACCCACCACCCACATACCCCTAATCTAACCCAAACCCCCCTTAAATAAACCGAACACTAAGCCCCTGAAGATCTCCCTACCTTGTCTTCACCATGCCAGGTTCACTGATCGGTCCAGAAGAGGGTCCGAAGTCTTGATCCAAGCCCAAGCAGGGGGCTGAAGAGTGACGTCCATCCTCGGGCTGAAGTCTGGATCCAAGCGGCGGCTGAAGAAATCCATCATCGGGCTGAAGTCTTGATCCAAGCGGGCGCTGAAGAAGTCCATCATCGGGATGAAGTCTTCTATGAAGCAGCATCTTCAATCTTCTTTCTTCCGGAGCCATCATCTTCCAGCCGACGCGGAACATCCTCTTCTACCGACGCCTACTCGCCGAATGACGGTTCCTTTAAATGACGTCATCCAAGATGGCGTCCGTCGAATTCCGATTGGCTGATAGGATTCTATCAGACAATCGGAATTAAGGTAGGAAAATTCTGATTGGCTGATGGAATCAGCCAATCAGAATCAAGTTCAATCCGATTGGCTGATCCGATCAGCCAATCAGATTGAGCTCGCATTCTATTGGCTGATCGGAACAGCCAATAGAATGCAAGCTCAATCTGATTGGCTGATCGGATCAGCCGATCGGATTGAACTTGAATTGAGCCCAAGCAGCTCGCATTCTGTTGGCTGATCGGAACAGCCAATAGAATGCAAGCTCAATCTGATTGGCTGATCGGATCAGCCAATCGGATTGAACTTGAATCTGATTGGCTGATTCAATCAGCCAATCAGAATTTTCCTACCTTAATTCCGATTGGCTAATAGAATCCTATCAGCCAATCGGAATTCGACGGACGCCATCTTGGATGACGTCATTTAAAGGAACCGTCATTCGGCGAGTAGGCGTCGGTAGAAGAGGATGTTCCGCGTCGGCTGGAAGATGATGGCTCCGGAAGAAAGAGGATTGAAGATGCTGCTTCATAGAAGACTTCATCCCGATGATGGACTTCTTCAGCGCCCGCTTGGATCAAGACTTCAGCCCGATGATGGATTTCTTCAGCCGGCCGCTTGGATCCAGACTTCAGCCCGAGGATGGACGTCACTCTTCAGCCCCCTGCTTGGGCTTGGATCAAGACTTCGGACCCTATTCTGGACCGATCGGTGAACCTGGCATGGTGAAGACAAGGTAAGGAGATCTCCAGGGGCTTAGTGTTAGGTTTATTTTAGGGGGGTTTGGGTTAGATTAGGGGTATGTGGGTGGTGGGTTGTAATGTGGGGGGGGTATTGTATGTTTTTTTTTTACAGGCAAAAGAGCTGAATTCTTTGGGTTATGCCCCGCAAAGGGCCCTTTTAAGGGCTGGTAAGGTAAAAGAGCTTTGAACTTTTGTAATTTAGAATAGGGTAGGGCATTTTTTTTATTTTGGGGGTCTTTGTTATTTTATTAGGGGGCTTAGAGTAGGTGTAATTAGTTTAAAATTGTTGTAATATTTTTCTAATGTTTGTAAATATTTTTTTATTTTTTGTAGGGGTTAATACTTGAAGTTAGGTGTTGGCGATGTTAGGGAGGGCAGATTAGGGGTTAATACTATTTATTATAGGGTTATTGAGGCGGGA
The DNA here is from genome assembly GCF_027579735.1 of Bombina bombina. NCBI lineage: Eukaryota > Metazoa > Chordata > Amphibia > Anura > Bombinatoridae > Bombina > Bombina bombina. Next base: position 717,850,592 of record NC_069502.1, on the reverse strand, counting down.
GTGAGGCGGATTAAGGGTTAATAACTTTATTATAATAGCGGCGCGGTCCGGTCAGCAGATTAGGGGTTAATAAGTGTAGGTAGGTAGCGGCGACGTTGGGGGCGGCATATTAGGGGTTAATAAATATAATATAGGGGTCGGCGGTGTTAGGGGCAGCAGATTAGGGGTTCATAGGGATAACGTAGGTGGCAGCGGCGTGCGGTCGGCAGATTAGGGGTTAAAAAAATTTAATAGAGTGGCGGCGATGTGGGGGGACCTCGGTTTAGGAGTACATAGGTAGTTTATGGGTGTTAGTGTACTTTAGAGCACAGTAGTTAAGAGCTTTATAAACCGGCGTTAGCCCAGAAAGCTCTTAACTCCTGACTTTTTTCTGCGGCTGGAGTTTTGTCGTTAGATTTCTAACGCTCACTTCAGCCACGACTCTAAATACCAGCGTTAGAAAGATTCCATTGAAAAGATAGGATACGCAATTAACGTAAGGGGATCTGCGGTATGGAAAAGTCGCGGCTGGAAAGTGAGCGTTAGACCCTTTAATGACTGGCTCCAAATACCAGAGGGCGGTAAAAACCAGCGCTAGGAGCCTCTAACGCTGGTTTTGACGGCTACCGCCCAACTCTAAATCTAGGCCTTAATCTTTATCAACTTTGTAAAGTCTCTAATTGCTGTTAGTTTTTATTTAAATAAATGTAATTCAATCATGCAATTATGTTTGTGTCCACAGCATGTAGTGTGTGTGTAGTGTTTGGGTTGTATGGTGTGTGGATGTGTGTATTGTAGCATGTGTACTGTGCCTGTGTTGTGTGCGTGTGTGGAAGTGCCTTTCTTAGATTATATTGAATAAAAAAATAATGTTGCTTCTCGTTTTTCAAACTGAAATAAAAAAAACAATCAAGAATAAGACACACTAGGCTATTTTTTTTAAGAAAGTGAGGAGGGTATACCACCTTATCGCCATTTGAAAGCAATAATTGCACACAAAATAGTCATCGCTAGTCATACACATATAAACCTAATGGTTTTGTATTGTATCCAGTCTGCATGTTTATAACTCTGAGAGTTAAAGAAAAAAACGAAGTTGCACTTCCCCCAATAAAACACCATCTACATGCTCGTAAGATGATGTCAAAACCCAGCACTGATAAAGAATGCAGATAAATGCATCATTACTGTTCAACAACCCTCTTCGTCATCCTTTATTCTCTACACCAATCAACGAAAGAGAATGGGACTACTATGCGCCCCGCCTTCTCCACGTGGTTCCATTGATACAGTAACAAAGCCGCTTCCTCCTCCTATTTGTTTACAACAATCAGCCGGTCCGGGGCATCCCATTTGATGCACTGCAGGGGGGAAGAATGCGATTCAGAGGTTAAACCTTCAATGTCAGTGTTTCACCCGAAACCCATTCTCTGTATGGATCACTAATGAAATCATAGTTTGCAGTACACAGACTGCGTTATTTCTATAAAGGGTTGTAAATTCGTTACTAATGGTCAAAGAGTGTTTCGTGCCCCCCTTTTTACATTAAATGAGAAGTTCGTATGCTAAACTGAGTGTGTGGTTTAGCTACAGCCTCTGGGTTGGTGCAGTGAGACTCTGGGAGTTTAGGGATTACACACCTACTGAAGATCTGTGTCTGTCAGATTGGAAATTACTATTAACAGGACTGTTATATTTACCTCTCCAAAGATATATATTTCATTTTTGCGTGGATTATCCTTGTAAGTATTTTGTGTTTGCTTTTTATAATACATTTTATATCTGCGCTGTGTTTCCCTCGCATTCCACTTAATATTTCTGCTTAAACATTTTTGTTATGTACTTTAAATTGACAACGTTGCTACAGCGATGCTTTTTTTTCTTCTTCAATACTATTACAATGGAATCAGCATGCACACTATACAATTGATCAAACCATGCGTTTATTATTATATGCTGTGCTTTTACAAAATGCAGATTATTTATTAGTTTATACTGGAATGTATTGTGCTGCATCAGCTATTGGGATACATTTCAAATTAAACAAGAAGGTTGTTAGTTATATGAATACAGTTAACAATTGTCTGATTCTGATCAAGCACACACGGCTGGATAAATAAACAATGCTAACAAATATAGTGTATTTTAAAATAAATCTAATAATGCTGCAAAGCAATAATATAAATTTATATTTCAGTAATATATATGTATGCTATTCGGCTTGAAAAGAATATTGTTGTAAACGATCCTAGCTTATTGTTTTTTTAAGGTGTTTTATAGCTCATGTTTAGAACCTGTATTTTTATTATGAAGATTTTTTGTTTGTGCTTATGAGATCATTTTTGCTTTGCTTTGTAATCGATCAGATCGAGTTTGGCAGGCTGACATTTCAGCTGTAAACACTGTAGACTTCTGTAAAGGTGTGTAGATGTTTTAAGCCAGTAAATGACTTGCTAGTGCACTGGCTAATAATGTCACAATGCACCATGTAATTGTTGTGATAAGCAAATCTTCAATAAAACAGGTGGAAGCCAGGGAACATTGGCACCATATTGTTCCTGTTCCCTTTCACATTTGTCATGCTCAGTTGCATTCCTTTACATAGTGCATATATTATCTTTGCAATCTTTTATTTTAAATATTTATATATATATATATATATATATATATATATCATATATATATATATCTCATATATATATATATCTCATATATATATATATATATATATATATATATATATATATATATATATATATATATATATATATATATATATATATATATATATATCATATAAGCCATACATAAACCATTGTGTCACATATAAAAGTTTAAATAAATAGAATTTTCTATTTATTTTATGGTTATGATATTTCTCAGTATTATGACCGGAAGGAAAAACATTTAATAGTAGTAGTAGTAATAATAATAATCAAAAAATACAGCTAATATTTGGGGAAGCCTAATTTCTTACTAGTCTGAGACTAGTACAAAATTAAAGCTGTGTGTGTATATATATATATATAATCAGAGATTGAGATGTGTTGCTGCTGGATCCAAAATATGAAAATTCACAATTTTTTTTAGGATCCAGAAAGATATATCTATGTATAGATATATGTAGAAAATCCAAGTGGAGCCTGAAATACATTGTTAGAAGCAGTGCCTTCCTGAAATTTGACAAGTCAATTTGTCAATGCTCCTAATTATATAAATAAACCTTGTCATGAATATATTATAAACTATGACTCAGCAATGTTTATGATTTTATTGAGTGTTGCGATGTAGCTGTTATATAGCGTACATCTGGCTTCATAAAACCTATTGGATATGTAGTGTAATTGATATTATGGAAATGGCTGTGACAGTCACTCTTCCCAATGAGACATAATATATTATGTTAGCTACAGAAAATTGTATATATATATGTGTGTGTGTGTATATATATATATATACTGTATATATTATTATTATTTTCAGCTATATATAACTGTTTACTCAAGTTTTTTGAGTTTGTTAAGATGTATTCTAGCTTACTGATTTGCATTGAATTCCAACATGAAAATGGCTTAGCCTTCCTAATTGCCTGAGCTGACTAAGATTTGAATAGCATGCTGGAAATTGTAATGTGATTTTAATGAATTCATTAAGTGCAGTAATGATTAGCTTTCTTTTGTGTTTATTTTTACATTTCTCACAAACATTTGTAAAATGTGCCATGTTCTGCTATGTCTTATTTAAAAGGATAGTAATTCAGTAAAGTCAATATTATACTTTGAGGAATTTAAACAGCATGCAATTTTAAACAGTTTTCAAATTCAGTTCTATGATCAAATGTGCATACTTTTCTTTGTATCCTTTGTTGAAGGAGCAACAAAACACTACTGGAGACTAGAGGAACACATTGGGTAAACCAATGACAAGAGGGACATGTGCAGCCACTAAAAGTCAGCTAGTTCCTAGAAGTGCTTGCTGCTCCGGAGCCTAATAAGAGTGGTTCATTGGAAAGCTGTATAAAATGACATGCTTTGTATAAACCATGACTTTACTGTCCTTTTAAGAAAGGTTTGACCATGACAACACTTTTTAGGATGTCATAGTTATTTGCACTTACTGTATACTATTTAGACAAAATTTATATAGACAATTAATTTAGAAAATAAATGCTAATCTGTGTGTACAAATAAACAATTTAATTGGATAATACAGAAAGACATGCAATTAGAGGGTTACGTAAAGGAAGAGCAGTGGATCAGTCTGTAGAAGCTAAGAAGAGGGGGAATAATATTGGAGTGGCTAATGGTTTGTCAAAGGGGCTCTATTATTGTACATTATGTAAACTAGAGGCATCCCCCCAATAAATAATTCCCCATAAATGATGTAATTAGCAAAATTGATTTACTATGCTTTATGTATGTATGTGTATGTGTATATATATATATATATATATATATGTTTTTACATTGGAAGCTATTGCTATAATATAACTTACCCCACTGTATCCTAGATGGACTGGAGACCTGGAGTGCATACTGCAATTATTTTTATAATGTCTGTGTACAGGGTAATGCCACAGTGGGCCTCAGATTTCACCTTACTGTATCTTTTAATTGGTCACAGCAAAGTAGTCCAGGAATATGAATTCCATCATGCTTTTGAAGGGTTTTACTCATGAATTATGCTTAATTGAAACAATGCAAATTCTGTTAAAGATATGTGAAAGCCAAATTATTTATTTCATGAATCAGACAGAGCATGCAATTTTAAGCAACTTTCTAATTTACTCCTATTATCAATTTGTCTTAGTTCTCTTATATGTTTCTTTATTTCAAAAGCAGGAATGTAAGCTTAGGAGCTGGATCATTTTTGGTTCAGCCCCTGGTTAACGCTTGCTGATTGGTGGCTAAATGTAGCCACTAATCATCAAGCGCTACCCAGGGTACTTAACCAAAAGTGGGCTGGCTACTAAGCTTAGATTGCTTCTACCAAGAGTACAAAGACAAATTGATAATAGAAGTACATTAGAAAGTTGCTTAAAATTGCATGCTCTATTTCAGCAATGAAAGAAAAAAAATTGGGTTTAATATCCCTTTAACAAAATGTCAGTGTAACATTTATTTTGTGTGCAGATTGCATTTCAATGTAGCGTTTAATTGTTGATGTGTACTGTGTATACATAAACAAACTGAGTTTTACTTCCCTTTTAGCATGCAGTCAGCCTCTAAAGGGATTAGAAAAATCAGTTTGCAGAGGTAAATGAAAGGAAAAGTAGACAAATTTAAATAATAAAGATGCACTGTCTTTGTTTTATTTTTATTAAAGGGGCAGTAAACAGTTTTTTGTTTTTTTTTAAATTAGAGAATTGTATGCAGTAATAACCACAGTTGTGCTTCAATTACACGTCACTGAAATATTTAACCCCCAAATATTACCCAAGAAAACCCCCTCCCCAGAGCTTCTCCAGATGCCCCTATAGATTTTTCATATTTTCTTTATCCAATGGCTTAGCCAATTTATATGGGTATCAACCGCACTACTGAATTGTATTTAGGTCATTTATAAATCTGGATGCACATGCGCATACAATTTCATTACCCCACTGCAACGCAGATATGCGTCTGATAGTAGATCACAAGCGCCCAGTATACGCAGGGACAAATGTTTTTTTGTTTTTTTTTAAAGCTTCATAAGAATTTACAATGATAATTAGAAACCCAATTTGCTTGACAAGAGAATCAAATGTACACACAAGTAATAGATTTTTTCATCTAAATGTAGTACAGCCTACTTTGCAGTAAGTTTTTTTTTTTATTACGGGATATATCATGGCACAGTGATAAGGGAAAATAAAATAATGTAGATCAATTTTAAGTAATACTATTAAACTAATACGTTTTAGCATTTCCATAATTTTATTCTGTGATAGATGTTGATCCGTGTACAAACTTTAGGCTAAAGGGACATGAAACCCAAATGTTTTCTTTTATGATTTAGAAAGAGCAGACAATTTTTCACAACTTTCTGATTTACTTCTATAATCTAATTTGCTTCATTCTCTTGATATACTTTGCTGAAAAGCATATCTAGATAGGCTCAGTAGCTGCTGATTGGTTGCTGCACATAGATGCCTCGTGTGATTGGCTCACAAATGTGCATTGCTATTTCTTCAACAAAGGATAGCTAAATATTGAAGCAAATTAGATAATAGAAGTAAATTGGAATGTTGTTTAAAATTGCATTCTCTACTTGAATCATGAAAGAAAAATGTTGGGTTTAGTGTCCCTTTAAGGTTTCAAATATGTGGCACAAAATCTTCATCTCTCACTTTTTGGCAAGAAAACCAAGAATGGCCCTATAATTTCTAAGGACAGAAGTGTGTGTGTGTAAAGTTATATGCCAGTGGTGGCCAAATTCCTAACACATAGGGGACAGTTTAACATTAAAGGGACATAAAACTTACATTTTTTTCTTTCATCATTCACATAGAGCAGTGATTTTTAACCTTTTTTTTGCCGTGGCACACTTTTTTACATTAAAAAATCCTGTGGCACACCACCATCCCAAAATTTTAAAAAAATCACACATTGTAGTCTAATACAGCATATATATATAGACATACACACAAACACACACATACTGTATGTATTGTGCGGTTATGCCGTGCCTCCTACAAACTACCCCTGCACTGGGAGTAAAAAACAAGCAAAGTTTAAAAAATATGTCACACTGTTGTCAGTCTGCCGTGGCACACCTGAGGATCTTTCACGGCACACTAGTGTGCCACGGCACACTGGTTGAAAAACACTGACATAGAGCATACAATTTTAAGCAACTTTCCAATTTACTTTCATTATATAATTTGCTTTGTTGTCTTTGTATTCTTTGTTGAAAATTATTCCTTAGTAAGCTGCTGATTGATGGTTGCACATATATGCTGCTTATCATTGGCTTTCAGCTAGCTCCCAGTAGTACATTGCTTGCTTCTTCAACAAAAAATACCAAGATAATTAAGCAAATTAGACAATAAAAGAAAATTGGAAAGTTGTTTAAATTAAATTATCTATCTGAACCAAGAAATAAAATAATGTGGTTTAATGTCCTTTTAAGGATCACATTTAAAGTAATGGCTATTTAACACACAAATAATAATATATTTCCTAAAAATGTCCAGAGGCCCCGGGCCAAATACTTGCCTGTTGGCCATCTCTGTTATCTATGTCTGTATCAATAAGTATAATAAAACAATAGTAATGGTATTCTTAAATCAACTTGCTGATTTTAAAGCCTTTACCTTTGTACAATGCAATACACCTGCTGGAGTGTATTAAATTGTTTACAAATATATCATTTGCCTTTATATCTGCATTTGAAATATCTGATTTTGCCTATACTAAAAGTTTCTATACTTAATTAAAGGCTATTGAAATGCTATGCAAACACAGCCAGCAGAAATAATTAAAATCCCATTGGGGTGTGAGAGAAAGTTCTAAAATGTTAATTTTCTATTGTTCTTTCTAAGTATTGTTTAGAGACAGAGATAAGAAAGGTAAGCATTTGAGTGATAAGCTAAAGATGTCCTGTCTGCAAGCTTAGCAACTTCAGCTATTTCATTTACAAAAATAAACATACATGAGCAATTTCTCGTGCATTTTATAGTCTGCAGCTGGTATAATAAATCTTTAAGAACACATTAAGGAGAAACCAGTTTTACAGTACACTGTCTCTTTAAGGATTATAATGAGCTTTAGAAAAGTAAATAACCCCTCTTATATTATGTTAATATACATTCACTAGTGCAGGGTAAAACATTTTTTCCCAAGACCCAATGCAATGATACCACCTATCTTTGCAATCCTATTTTTATGCTTGGTCTGATAATTTCTGAAGTAATATACAACAAGATAGCTGCAATTTTGTAGTCAAACTTTAAAGCGGGGGGGGGGGGGGGGGTTGGTTGACAGATTTATTTAAAACACAAGTAATCCAGAATAGTGAAGAGCCAGTTACACAATTTCTACATAGCTATTATATATATAAATGTATGTAGCAGAATCAAAATGGTTAGTAGCTGAAACTAATATTTTTTAGGAGGTATGACCCCTTGGCTGCTGGGAGTTGTCAAGTGCTGTTCAATACTGACAGCTGTTATCTTTTTATTTATAAATTGTTGTCATTATGCCCAGCCAGAACTTCAGGAAAAAAAAAAAAATTGAAAAGATAACATAGATAGGAAAAAGACTGAGTGTTTTAGGTGCATAGCAAAGTCATTGAGATCTTATCAATAAATGGAACAACAGGTCATTAAAAGGGGCTTGCCATTTTCACAGTCCATTAACTCAAATTTCCTTTAGTCAATTAGTCATCTCCAAGTCTGAGTCATTAATTGTTGGTAAAGTAAATTAATATATGATTTATTGTTTACTTTACAATGTTATGGATAAATGTTAACACAAGTTTGGAATCAAGTACATTTTTAAGAAGCCAGAGAATAATAGTGTATTTCAGTATTACCAATAAATAGGATTCTGAAGTAACACATTTAAAGGAACACAGCATGTATTTTTCTTTTTGGCTGCATCTCAGAGTATTCCTATAGAGATTACAAAAACAAAAACAAAGCCTCATTATTCACCTGTATTGTAGTTGGAGACTTGCCTATCAGCTAGTGAGCAATGAGGCTTACTGGTTGTACTTCCTGTTCCTGTTAGCTCCAAAATAAACAGGTGTTTTGTGCTCCACGGTTCTTATGATTTCATAAGCTTAGGGAAATATAAAGCATCTATCAACTGTAGCCAAACCGCGCAAAGTATATTCAAGAAAGCAAGGTGTTAGGTGTAAAATCTGAGAAAAATATAAAGCTACATTTATAGACACAACACTTTCCTCATACTGGAGAGATTGTTGGCTAAACACAATGTCTCCCTTTTAGAATGTAACTTACATTTCTGTGTTTGATTGATGATGTCAATGGAAATATACGTGAATAGCTGGTATACAGGGTTATATAGAAGTAAGCTGCATTGCTGCAAAACAGTATTTACAAGCGTTTTGCAGTTCTTGGAAAGACAGTGTGTGCTTATTTTTTGATACTTGTAGTATAGGATTTTAAATCATTCAGTTTTACATTGTCTTGGAAAACCAACCACAAAGGTGGAATTATTGTTTTTCATAAGCACATAAAGTATTCTCTGTTACCCTGTAATTTGGTTGCACAGTAAAAAGAAAAAAACTTTATTGTACGAACTACTGGTAAGATTATGCCAGATGTCTTTTTGATCTCTGAAGCAAGTACAAGATGGGAAAATTTCTCAGATCCGTCAGCTGTGTACATCCACACAATTTAATCATCTACATGTAGAGTAAGATTAAAAGAGAGCATTTTTTTTTTTTTGCACGTGTCTATAGCCACTGATGTGGTAACTTACTGGTTGCAAGCATGGCCCGGAGCCACATGTTTCTCCCTTGAAGCTTCTATTGTGAGCCTTATTATGTGCCTTTCTCACCCAGCACAAAACGCACATCCTCCATTTGTACCTCAAAACTTACCCTCTTTCCCTGCTAAATTCATTCATTCCCTCCACACACACAGTTTGTGAATTTTGACTGTGCGTAAATATTAAAAGAACAAATATGTGGTCCTCTGAATTATCTATCCTGCGATAACAAAATGCGTTATTAGCTTCAAACCTGTAAAAATAAATACAAATTATGACTGTCAGCATACCCTTAAAGGGATAGTAAATTCAAAATGAAACTTAAATGGATTGGATGGAACAAACAAATTTCCAATTTACTTCAATTTTGCGAAGTTCTTTTGATATCCTTTGTTAACAAACACGACGTACCCTGTACTTTGCTTTTCCTTAAGGTTGTTTTTTTTACACGTAATAGCGTGGGTCTCCCCACCAGCAGCCAAACCACACTAATACAATCTCCTTCCCTCCTGCAGGTTTCCTGTTAAAGCGCGGTCTTGCTGCTGGCAGCGAGAGCCGCCCTACTAAAAGCACAAACCACTTCAAAATACCAGCAACGTACAGAGTACGTCGCTTGTCATTAAGGAGTTAAAGAGTAATACTAGGTAAGCTCAGGAGATGCACATGCCTTTAGAATTCAAAACAATGTTTATAGCAGTTATACATTGTTACAAACTCTGCTGCCATAGAATGCATTTAACAAATACAGAATAACACATTTTTAAAACATGCTTAGATTTTAATAATAATATAAGAGTGTGCTATATGTCAATTAAAGGGACAGTCTACACCAGAATTTTTATTGTTTTAAAAGATAGATAATCCCTTTATTACCCATTTCCCAGTTTTGCATAACTAACACAGTTATAATAATATACTTTTAACCTCTGTGATTATCATGTATCTAAGCCTCTGCAAACTGCCCCTTTTTTCAGCTCTTTTGACAGACTTGCAGTCTAGCCAATCAGTGCCTGCTCCCAGATAACTTCTCATGCACGAGCACAGTGTTATCTATATGAAATACGTGAACTAACACCCTCTAGTGGTGAAAAACTGTTAAAATGCAATCTGAAAGAGGTGGGCTTCAAGGTCTAAGAAATTAGCATATGAACCTCCTAGGTTAAGCTTTCAACTAAGAATACCAAGAGAACAAAGCAAAATTGGTGATAAAAGTAAATTGGAAAATTGTTTAAAATTACATGCTCTATCTGAATCATGAAAGTTTATTTTGGCCTAGACTGTCAAAAATATGCTCATCTTGGTACTTTTCGAGTAAAATCAGTCCTTGAGGAAAATCTTATAATCATTTAAAGGAACATGGAACAGAACATTAAACTTCTGTGATGTAGATAATGTGTTCAATTGTATAAACTTTCCAATTTGCTTATATCCTCAAATTTACTTATTTCTTTTGGGACCATTGGTGAAACTTACCCTTTTTTCATTAGAGCATTCTGAGCTAGGCTCAGGAATAGGGATGGACGAATGTGTAAATTTCCGAATTCGAATGTTAGAACGAATGTTATTACCGAAATTCGAATGACAAATTCAGGATGTTGATACGAACGAATATTCTTAAAAATTCTATAATCGAATACTATTTACAGTTTTTGAATGTCACTTTTGAATTCGAATAATTATAATTAGATCGAACGTCCACATTTGAAATTTCGAATTTAACATTCTATTTAACAAATACTATTCAGAAGTTCAATAGTTCATGTGGTAGGGAATCTAGTAAATTGATACATAATAGATACAAATATATCAATCTGAATGTTTCTATTTCGATTGAATGTTGCATAATTTGAATATTACATTTAAAGAAAGCATTAGAAATACTATTACAAACCTATAAATTTGAATTTTTCGAATTTGAATATTACATTTAAATAAAGCATTAAAGGAATAACATTACAAATATATAAATTCGAATTTTTCGAATTCGAATATTGCATAATTCGAATATTACATTTAAAGAAAGCATTAGAAATACTATTACAAATATATAAATTCGAATTTTTCGAAACTAGTATTTTCGAATGTAATTGTAAAATTCAAAACCGAACATTCGAAAATCCAATGTTAGAATGTTATGTAAACATTTGATTCGAACGAATGTGTTAAAATTTGTTTCATTTTTCGAATGTTGCGAAACATTCGCCCATCCCTACTCAGGAGCATATATATATGGATAGCAGCTATGTTTACAACAATGTTTATATCAATGATATACATGTGGTCCTCAAGACATGTGCACACTCCTTTGCCTATCTAAATATGATCTCATGGAAAAGGGCTACAATTCAACAAAGTATACTAAGCGAAAGAAGTACAGTTAGTTAACATAATTAAAATTGATTTCTTTTTGTATAGGCTCTTTTTAATCATGAATGCTTAATTTTTCTACCGAGTCCATTTTAGGCCTCACAGTCTGTCTTGCCAGACATGGACTGGTTTAACCTTTGTGAGTGATCAAAAGCCAGATGTCCACTTTGATGCCTCATGATAAAGAATCTTCAGTTACCTTAGATCCTAAGTGTAATTGAATGGTTAGATATAAATCAGGAGGGCCTGAGTCTCAAGTTAGCATTTTCTGCAACTCCTAGCACTAATCGTGTTTCTAAGATCTTGATTCATGGCTTGACTTTAAGTGATCAGCTTTCTTTTATGCTTGAGAAAGATATCATTAAGTTCCAATATAATTGTACAAACGGCTCTATTAGTTTATAAGTAAGTTATGCATTAAATGATTGCTTAGTCAATTTGTGCAATAATTAATTATAATACAAATATAACAAGCCACTTACTGAATTTGCAGATTTTCCAGTGTCTTTTTTTCTGTATGTGTATATATATATATATATACATCTACATATAAAGCAGTATGTATCAAGTAATAGCAGCTTTTGCATTATTGATATTCAAAGTAATAATCATGAAACAACAATAGCTTTGGTTTAAAAGGATATTAAACCCAAATTATTTATTTTATGATTCAGCTAGAGCATGCAATTTTAAGCAACTTTCTAATTTACTTCTGTTGTCAATTTTTCTTCATTCTTTTGGTATCTTTATTTGGAAAAGCAATTATCTTATGCTTAGGACCCGGCCCATTTTTGGTTCAGACTCTGGTTAGCACTTGCTGATTGGTTGCTACATTGGCTATGCCAATCAGCAAGTGCTACCCAGGTGCTTAACCAAAAGTGGGACGGCTCCTAAGTTTACATTCCTGATTTTCAAATAAAGATACCAAGAGAACTAAGACAAATTGATAATAGGAGTAAATTAGAAAGCTGCTTAAAATTTGTATGCTCTGTATGAATCATGAAATAAAACAATTGGGTTTCATATCCCTTTAACAGAATGTGCATTGTTTTAATTTAGCTGAATTCATGAGCAAATCCCTTCAAAAGCACAATGAAATTCATATTCCTGGACTAAAATTGCACACTCTATCTGAATCATTAAAGAAAAAAATTGGATTTAATATCCCTTTAACTTTGTTTATTTTAAGACAAATTGCTTTTCACTTTGCAACATATATTACTCTCCATTGTCTTATTTTGTGCTGTAAGTGGTTGTGTTAGGAAATTAATAGGCCCTTTCCAAGCACAGAGTGTTTAATGTGTCAGCAAAATGAACTAAAGGGAATGGAGCTGTATGTGAAACCTGTACTTAGGGGGTATTTATCATTTGTTGAGGCATTTCCAACCAAACAATCTCTTTAAAGGATTTTTAAATGTAGCAGAATTTAAAAATTGATAAATACACAATAACAAAGACAATGCAATAGCACTTACTTTGAAATTGAAACAAGCAGTAGAATATTTTCTGGCAAACATCAATGTTAATCAAATTTTTCCTCCCCTGTATCATGTGACAGCCATCATCCAATCACAAAATGTATATAGTATATACGTTTGCAGATTCTCAGTAGGATCTGGAGCCTCAGAAATTGTGCTTATAAAAAGAATCTGCACATTTTGAAAATGGAAATATATTGGATTTAAAAAAAAATAATTAATTAAATGTTTTATTTGAATCATGAAACTTTATTTTTTACTTTAGTGGGCTTTTAACACCAACCAAGCATTGTCAATGAGACTATAAATACAAGGTAGGGTAAACCACCAATAATGCTTTGTTCCTTCTGAATTTGTATTGCTCTTATTATATGCATCATGCATTTGACATAATTCAGCAGGAGAAACGTTACAATCCACCAGAAGAAAACACCAGATCACCAGAGCCTGCATACAATGTTTTCGCACGCCACTTCTGTTAAATAAGAATTAAAGAAGCAGCTTTATGTTTATTGAGCCACAATACAAACAGCTACACAGAGACATATTTAGGCCATTATAAATGGATTAGGAACTGTTTTGGTCTTGGAACACATAAACAAAAGGGATTTAAAAGCCTTTTCATATAAGACTTCAGCTGAAAAAAAGAAAGTATTGATCTTAGAATTCAATGGTTATCTCGTTTATGGCAGTGAAGGAATTCTGAAGTGAAAAAAATAATGAATTCCTTTGGTAAATTGTTTAAATACAACAAATTAGTTGATATTTAAAGAAACTTAAAACCCACACTTTTCTTTCATGATCCAGAATGAGAATACAAATTTAAGCAACTCTCTAGTTTACATCTATCATCTTTTTTTTTTTTCACTCTTGTGGTATCTTTTGTTGAAAGCTGAAAAATTAACTCTGGCGCACTATATGGCAGCAGTTTTGCAAGAATGTTAACCATTTGCAAGAGCACAAGATGACAGAAGTACATTGAAAACGTATGCAAAATTGTATGCTCTGTCTGAATCACAAAATACATTTTTTTGTTTCGTGTCCCACCAAGACGGTATTTTACCAACATAGCTGGCATTTGGGTTCAAGTCAAAGTTGGAAATAAAGATTAAATCATGGTTAAAATTACGTGTTTTAGAATGTAATTATAACCCAATGCCCATTTAAAATCAGTCCTAGCAGCTTTAGTTTCTAATTTATGCCGCATAATTATTTATGCAAATTTATAATAAGGAAGATGGCCGGTATTTATTTCCAGAAAAGGTGGCGACCCTATTCATATACCTTTTTACAAAGTACTCATTAGCAGTTATTTTAAATGTTTATCAAAAGCTTGAGATAAAGTAAGGTTATATCATTTTGTTTTTAAAAATAAATCTCACCAATTTCCTGTGAAAACATATACAGTGAGGCCTCGGTTTACGAATTTAATTCGTTCTCCGGGTCGTTTCGTATTGCGAAAAATTCGTAAACCGAAACACGGTTTCCCATAGGAATGCATTGAAAATCAATTAATGCGTTCCGGAGGTCCGAAAAAATTCAAATAAAGTGTCCAAAAAATGCTCCAAAAGGCTCCAAAAGGCTTAACAACTTGCTGCAAATGGCTCCAAAAGGCTTAACAACTTGCTGCAAATGGCTCCAATGTCTCCAAAAGGCTCCACAACTTGCTGCAAATGGCTCCAAAACCTCTCCAACACCTCCACACTGGTACCCAAACTTCATTAATTCAATCATACTTGAGTATGCAGGGGGCACAGGGGCCACTGGTTTCGTATTGCGAAAAATATTCGTAAACCGAGGGGGGCAAACCGGCATTTTGTTTCGTATTGCGAAAAAAATTCGTAAACCGAGTCAATTTTTCTTCAAATTTCGATTTCGTAAACCAAAATTTTGTATACCGAGTCGTGCGTAAACCGGGGCCTCACTGTATACTCATTGTAGTGTTTTTCCTTTTCATTCTTATGAATAGTAATCTTAAAGGGACATTCCAGTCAAATTTGAAATACACATAGATGAATTACATCTTTGAATAGAAACCTATTTGCAATATACAGGTATTAGCAAAAATGATTCTAGTAAAAGTTATCACTGTTTTAGTGTTAATATTTTTGTCTGCACGTGCATGTGATGCATAGCTAGATATTGTCACTGCACCAACTTTTTAAATAATGCAGCTGCTCAGATCACCAGTGGTGCTTGTATCATATGAGCAATTAACAAATTGAGTCATTACCAGATGGTGCAAGCACCTTAGCCTCTCTGAGCAAGTGCTGTGTTTAAAATGCTGGTGCACGGTGCATACTTAAATACACTTTTGAAACAGCTATAGCTTTTATTAGAAGCATTTGTGCTGATGCATGTATATTACAAAATTGCTTCTGTTCAATACCGAAATGCACCCATGAGGTTTCCAATTTTGGCTGGAATATCCCTTTTAAATACAGCATATATAATTATTTCCAATTCCATTATATACATTTGTGATCTTCACATGAAGTATAGGGATGGGCGAATGTTTTGCAACATTAAAAAAAAAAAAAAAAAAGAAATTTGAACAAATTTGTTTGTTTCAAATGTTTGTACCACATTCTAACATTCATTTAATGTATTAGTATATCTAATGCTATCTTTAAATGTAATATTCAATTCAAATTTTTCTAATAATTCAAATCAAATTATGCAATATTCAAATTTGAATCAATGTATTTGTAATAGTAGTTCTAATGCTTTCTTTTAAAGGGATACTGAACTATTTTTTTTCTTTAATGATTCAGATAGAGCATGCAATTTTAAGCAACTTTCTAATTTACTTCTATTGTAATTTTTTTCTTCATTCTCTTGCTTTATCTTTATTTAGAAAAGCAGGAATGTAAAGCTTAGGTTCAGCACCCTGGATATTGCTTTCTTATTGGTGGCTACATTTAGCCACCAATAAGCAATAGTAACCCAGCTTCTGAACCAAAAATGGGCCTGGTCCTAAGCTTTATATTCCTGCTTTTTAAATAAAGATAGCAAGAGAACAAAGAAAAATTGATAATAGGAGTAAATAAGAAAGTTGCTTAAAATTGCTCTATTTGAATCATTAAAGAAAAAAAATTGGGCTAGTGTCCCTTTAAATGTAATATTTGAATTATGTAATATTCAAAATAGAAAAATTAAAATCAACATATTTGCATCTATTATGTATCAGTTTACTAAATTTCCTACCACGTGAACTATTGAACTTCCGAATAGTATTTTTTAAATCAAATGTTATGTTCAAAATTTTGAATGTGGATATTCAATCTAATTATGAACATTTTTTTTTTTTTTGGGGGGGGGGGTCTCGAAAACTGTAAATAAAAATTGATTACCGAGTTTTAATGGATTTTTCTTCTTATCAACATTCAATTGTTCAAAACAAATGTCTACAGGACTATTCGTTCTACCAAACAAATTGCATTTTCAGCACATTTGCCTAATCAAGTATATGTTTACTGAGCACTGTTTTTAGTCTTTTGTTTTCTTCAAGCAAATTGATTGGAATATTTGAACTGAACTTTAAAGCGACAGTCTAGACCAGTAATAGCTAACCTTGGCACCCCTGATGTTTCGGAACTATATTTCCCATGATGCTCAAATAGACTGCAGTGTGCATAAGCATTATGTAAATGAAATCATGAAATGTAGTTCCAAAACATCTGTGGTGCCGATGTTAACCATCACTGGTCTAGACACAATACATCATTTTGATTACTTATTGTTACACATCAGAGAAGCATCCTGCAACTGGTCTCATGTCTATTAGCTTGTAAGAAGTAAATGAAACATTTAAATATTCATCGTTTTTTAGGAGCCGAAAATGCCCACATATTTGTATATTTTGGTATGTTAAGTTTCTCCATTCACGATCAACTTGTGAATAAGTTTTCCTACTTGCACACACTGATTTGCGCGTATGCAATTTGAAATAGCTAAATTAAAAATATTAAAGGGACACTAAACCCAACATTTTCTTTCGTGATTAAAGTAGAGAATGCAATTTTAAACAACATTCCAATTTACTTCTGTTATCTAATTTGCTTCATTATTTAGCTATCCTTTGTTGAAGAATGAACAATACACATTTGTGAGCCAATCACAAGAGGCACCTATGTGCAGCAACCAATCAGCAGCTACTGGGTCTATCTAGATATGCTTTTTAGCAAAGTATATAAAGAGAATGAAGCAAATTAGATAATAGAAGTCATTTAGAAATTTGTTAAAAATTGCATGCTCTTTCTAAATCATGAAAGAAAAAATTTGGGTTTCATGTCCCTTTAAACATGCACTGCTAAATTGTGATACAAGAAACCGCTAACTGGACAAGAAGAAAGCTGTGGGAGAGCTTGACGACCATTTTTGGCTGCTAACAAACGATTTATTATTTAAAAGTTTCATGTATGTCTTACAAGCTTAAAGTGAAGGTAAACTTAGTGGTTCTGCTCTGCACATTTACACAATTAATCTAAAAACAATAGGACTTTCATTCATCGTTTTGCTCTCACAAATAAATAAATACCTTATTCGTCGCATCTAAACTCATATTTTTTTTGTCTGAAATTCAACCCGTTGTTGATACCGCAATTGACTTCCTGGTCACGTTTTTCTCATCCTCCAATTGCCCTTCTGGCCGATCGGCGGCCGTTAAGCTACGTCATACAGGGCTGTAACCTATTGCGCATGCGCCAAATCTAATCTAAACATGATTATCTTTGTTGCTCATTCACAATTTGCGCATGCGCACAGCTAATTCTCGTTTAGTGCCAAGATAGTTCGCATTTGAGATGGCTGCTCCTACTTGCTGCTCCTACTATGTAGCAAATTAGGTTGACGCATGCGCGTTTAAAATGCTGCCTGATTAATATCGCATGCGCATTTTTATCTGGATCAGCGATTAGCGCATGCGCAATCGTTGAATTTAACGTGAACGCGCATTTACACTATGTATAGAGCGGGTGTGACCGCTCTATACGTAATGGATAGAAAATACAGGAAGAGGAGTGTGGGAGGAGCGACGGCGATAACGGTAGGGAACTAAATGATAAAAATATAAAGTGTATTATTAAAGAAATTAAAAAAAACATAGCGAAACTGTAATATTACTGATAAATATTACATAGATATGTGGCACAGGTGAAAAATTTACCTTCACTTTAAAGATGTGGAACCCATTGCAAGAGGCTTGTCTGGTATGTAGCAATAAGTAATAAAGAATACGTTTTGGGTCTAGACTGTCCCATTTAATATATTAATTCATGCAAGTTGAGGTATTCAGAGCTGCGGAAATTACTTTAATTACCTGTATTTGATATGAAGATTTCTATCCCATAAATGTTCACACAACAGAGGGTTCCTACTACATTTTGCAGATTATTCATAGAGATATAGGATTTTTAAAAATACATGAGCTGTTAGCTTCCAAAAGTCATGTTTTTTTATTTCTCTTTCAAGATGAGACTAATTATCCATAATATGGTGCTATGTATGTGTGTGCTTGATATCTGGGGATTTTTAGTGCCAGAATAATATTTCCCAGCAGCCAAAGAGAAAACATAGATCTAATGAGTTACTGAGAGCTTAGCTCTGAGCTTGCTATATTTCCATAGTTGTCAACATCTGAAATAAATCAAGTAAACTGGTTATGAGAATATTGCCCACGCCCAACAGTTTCCATAGCTTTACACAATGTCCCCAAAACAATAAATTGAAATTGCTCAACATATGCATAAAATATGAAATAATGTATTATTTGATTCTACTTTTCTAAAGTACAGTAGACACAAATAACATGATATGCAAATAAGGAGCTGTTTATAAAAGTGTATTATATATAGCACAGGGAATCTTTGTAGTAAATTAATTTACCATCAAAACATATTGGATACATAGAAAATTGCACACGTGTGTTTACAAAGATTGAAGGTTATTTCTAAAATTAATAAATAACATTTATCTTGGAAGAGAGTGAGTGAGAGGGACTTATTATTATTATTATTCATTTTTTTGGATATAATTAAAAAAAAATTGGATTTAATATTTGAATTATTTAAGAGGATACTATTTAAAATGTAAAAAAAAAATTAAAAAAATTGTGAATATATGCTGTACAAATATTGTTTAAAAAAACAAACAAAAAAACCCAAAAATTTATCTAATACCAGAGGTGGTAACATATTTAAAAATGATTATTGTATCAGACCCCGGATACCCCGACTGGGTATCTCCGCCAAAAGGTCCTGCTTCCTCCCCGGAGCCTGTAGCTGTATAGCTGGAATGTGTAGCTATAGAGCGGAGTGAAGTGATTATAGCCAGAGCCCACCCACATAATCAGTATTCATGTGAAACGTGAACAGACTTTATTGTGAAAACCACACAGCTTATATACACATTCAGAGCCTTATCTGATCCCAAGATCTCCTGCCATTCCCACCCCTCCAGACAGTCTGGTGTCTCCATAGGAGCCACAGTCACATAGAGTCCCCACAGTGTCTAGGTCACGGTTTTGGGGTGATCCCGGGGGAGCGGCTGTTAGTTACAGCCTGGCAAAGATATAAAGGTGGGGGTGTCCAAAACCCCCGGTTCCTGGGTGGGCTCCCCCTTGGCAATCACCCCAGCCCTTGTCCACCAAAGACACAACAAATCCCCAAAAGAGCAGAGCTCTGGGACAAAAAGGCCTCGGTGCGACCAAGGGTAAAGTTCAGCGGGGTTTCGGGTCAGTCCGTCCGGCTAGTAGTTCCAGGAGCCCGGCTGGCCAGGAAGGGGTCAGGCGGTCAGCGATCAGCTCTTTCATCATGGGGTGGAAATATAACACATAGAGGGTTTGGTACATAGGGCAAAAAAGAAATTTTCGGACCACCAGTGTAAAGACGGCTTAAAATAACTTTTATTCTTTGCAATAGCAAACCATTAAAAGCGCATAACCGTACAATCTTTAGATAAGCAAACAAACGGGTTTAGTACATTCTGTAAGCCATGAAAGGGCCAACACTGGTGTAATAAGCAGTGAGTCAGGTAGTAGGGCATGGGGGTAAGGCTTGGCAGTCTGGTATCCATGACAATTATCCAGCTACAGCTTTTATGATCCATATCAAACCTGTATAATTAAACTATGAGGGATTTTCGTAATTCCAAATTGATATGCTGAAAAAATAGTAGCCAAAAATAAACTTTTAGCTTATCTCCAGAAGTGTGTAACCTGTGCATTAACTGGCACCAGTAACTTATGCTATCATAGTCATTGTCAAACTCTTTCTCTTCATTATTAATCATACATGCTTTGCTGAATACAGTGGGAATGAATCACAGCTATGAATCTTACCCTGAACAGCTCTGCTTATCAAGGTCACAAGTCAAAGTTTGTCTGATAGTTTTATGTGGCGGGTATAAAGCACGCTCTCATATAACAAGGCAATAAATCAAGTAAGGAATTATTTATACCTTTTAGGCATTTAACCTGGTAGCTCCCTTATCTGTAACTATTAATAGATTTTTTTTAACAATGTTATTTGTTTAAGAAAAGAAAGAAAAATATCTATTTTTCTTATCACTTAAAAGTTTCAGACTTATAATGGAATTCTTATGAACCACTGAATTGCCAGTTCTATTTGGTTTACATATCTCGCTTCTGGACTAGTATTTACCATATATATTATGGCTGCTAAATTGCCTGATATGACAATAACACTAGATAAAAATATCTACCTTGGCCATTATTGTGGTGAATAACACACTATGATACATATGATGCACATTTTTAAAAGTTTATGCTCAGTGACATTTCAGAGTTGCAACATTGTTGTCAATTCTAGATACAAATTTGTAACTGGAATATTTTGGGAGTAAATCCTATAACTTGATCATTACAGCCTTCAATTAAAGTGAAGGTAAAGTGTTTAAGATTTGAACACCTTGATGCATCCAGTAATATCAGAATAAGTTGATCGCTAAGTTTATTTGAATATAATTTACCTTTTTTAATATTTTTTTATGAAAGTAATCTCTATTTTCATGTAAACTCCTCCCCACCTCTATTTCCAGATTTTAAAGGCTGTATAGAGCGGTCCCACCCACTGTATACGCATATTCAAAGCGCGTGCGTGACTATCGTAAGTATTGTGCATGTGCAAATCGCCAGTTTCTATTACTAATGTGCATGCGATACTCTACGATCTCTCAAACCAATGTGCATGCGTTAATTGTGGTTTGCAACATAGTATTGAAGGAATAACTAGACTGTATTATTTCAGTGCTATGTTGCGCGGTCGAGTGAGCGGCATCATTTTTTTTTATGCGTGACCAGATCCCAACTGCAAATAATGTCCGTAACAAACAATGTGACGTAATGTGGGCGGTACGACTTATATCTATTACACCTGAGCTAAACGGGGGCGCGCTTAGAGATTAAGATAGTGTATTACACAGTAGCGCATGCGCAGTCTAAATAGGAGGCGGGTGACCTAGGCAGACGGCCACCTAACGGCCAGAATTTCAATAGGTTGTTGTGAAAACGTGATCGTAAAATGAAAAAAAAAAAAACGGGATGATTTTGAAAAGCAGAAAATATATATTTCAGATGGCGATAACTTTATTTCACGCTGCATTCAGAGAAGATGATGAATGAAACTTATGTTATTTTGGGAGAGAGAATTGAATAACAGTTAGACATACAGGTAACGTAACCTTCACTTTAAATAACATAAAAAACAAAGAGTTTGTGATTAAAGAGACTTACAACTCAAAATGTTTATTTCATGATTCAGATAGATCATCTGATTTTACACAACTTTATTTACTTCTGTTATCAATGTTTTTTTTGTTCTCTTGGTATCTTTTGTTTAAAAACAGGGACGTATGCGTAGGAGCCGGCCCATTTCTGGAGAACTATATGGCAGCAGTTTTGTAAAAATGTTATCCATTTGCAAGAGCACTATATGGCAGCACTATTTCCTGCCATGTAGTGCTCCAAATCCCTACCTAGGTATTTCTTCAACACAGAATATAATGGGAATGAAGCAAATTTGATAATAGAAGTAAATTGGAAAGGTTTTTTTAAGTGCTCTGTCTGAATCACAAAAGAAACATTTTGGGATTCATATCCCTTTAAAGGGATAAAAAGGACAAAAATGAAATGTGCATGGGTGCATTTAAATTTGAAATAGAATCATTTTTGTTATATACTTTCATCAGCAAAAAATGCTTCTAATATAAGTTATAACTGTTTTTCTGTGGCATATGCACATATCCTGTGAAGATCTGTGCATCAGTATTCAAACACTACACCTTCTCAGAGAGCTGGCAGTGATGTATATTGCTTCTAAATAAATAAATAAATAAATAATTTATGTCATATAAGCCATGGCTGACTCTATTAGCAGACATGGTGTTTGAATACTGGTGCATGCGCCTTCACAGGATATGTGCGTATGTGGCTGAAAAACATTAATAACTTTTACTAGAAGCATTTTTTCTATTTTAAAGGGACAGTATACACTCATTTTCATATAAGTGCATGTAATAGACACTACTATAAAGAATAAGACGCACAGATACTGATATAAAAATCCAGTATAAAACTGATAAAAAAGGAATCAAAATTAAACTTTAATAATTCAGATAGAGCGTGCAATTTTAAGCAACTTTTTAATTTACTCCTATTATCATTTTTTCTTTGTTTTCTTGGTATCTTTATTTGAAAAAGCAAGAATGTAAGCTTAGAAGCTGGCCCATTTTTGGTTTCGAACCTGGGTAGCAATTTCTGATTGGTGTCTGAATGTAGCCATCAATCAGCAAGCGCGATCCAGGTTCTGAACCAAAAATGAACCAGTTTATAAGCTTACATTCAAATAAAGATATGAAGAGAACGAATACAAATTTATAATAGGAGTAAATTAGAAAGTTGCTTAAAATTGCATGCCCTATCTATATCATGAAAGTTTAATTTTGACTTGACTATCCTTTTTAATTATTGCAGCTGTCTCATAATTATCCTAAACAGAAAATACAATCTTTACTCTTTATAGAAGTGATTCTCTTACATCTAAGCAGTGGAAAATGTTGCAGCTTTAATATTTTTTTTTACAATGTATCAGTTTGCAGCAGCTCCTTATTCATTACACTTATAGCAAGTTGCTTGGAAGATTAGCGGTCTGTGAATAGTAATATAACGTATTGAAGCTGCATCGAATATTATGATGCAGTTTTATTTACTGAGCATCGCCTTACAATAATACAGCGATTTAATTAATCTACTGTATATTTAGAGCTAAGCCATTGTGTACACAGCTGAATATTATATTTTATTGCAGCAGAATATAAATCCAGTAGTTTGATGCAACTTTGTATCAATTACAATTGATGATAAGTAACAGTGTTGCTGCTCTCCTGAAATTATCACAATTGAAATAAATCCCATATTGCAGCCATATTCACAATGCTTTTCTCTTCGACAATATAGTGAATCTATTTCTGTCTATGAAGGTCATTTATTTAATTTGATTTTACTGACAATCCTAGACCACCTTTAATCTATTGTGATTATATCAGGTTCAATCAGCAGGCATCTAATGTGCGCAATGTTAAACATGCTCTGACATAACTGGTGATCGCACATGCACTCAAGCTTTAGACAACAATTGTGCATGCACACTACAGGACACCACATTTGCATATAAACAGATCGCTACACTTGATTGGTCAGGGGGTGTGAGATTAGTTTTTTATTGCCCAGCCCTTTTATCTGGGAGTTCCAGAAGCATTTTGATAAACTGCTACAGTGCGAACATAAAAGTTAAAAATGTATATTACTAAGTTCATTGTTTATGCACAGATTTTATTTGGTAAGAGACTGTTATTCACATTTTGAGTAAACTATCCCTTTAAGTGAACCTATACATATTATACACAGGCGTTTCTAGTGATACCCTATATGGGTATATAAAATAGCAATAAATAGGAAATTAATCCTGAAAATGGGGGGAAATGTAAAAAGAGCATTTTTTTGCAGTTTTCTTTATAACAATTTCTACAAAACTAGTGTAGCTAAAGAAAAAATGCTGGCAAAATAGATTCATTATGTTGTCCTGATTTTATGAATACCTCATATGTCTATGTTTCCAAGTAATTTAAAGCAAATATAGAAAAAAAAAAAAATATATATATATATATATATATATATAATTTCTGAGGCATTCAGTGATTGGACACTGAGCCTAATACCAGCATGCATTGCTGTATGCTAGGATCTAGGCTACATTTATTATTGGCTGTCACAGTTATTGTATGTAGAGTAACTGTCATATAACTGTACTGCTGCTGGCTTGCCCCACATGCAGGCTACCAGCAGCAGAATGTGTTTCACTCTGATCACAGTGTATCTCATGCACCCCACTGGCAGGAATGGGATCACAGAGAGACACCATGTCCCTGGGGTGACCTCCATTACGCTATTTCTGCATGGCTTCACTCTTGAGACATGCAGTAATAGTGTGGACACACCGTCAGGAACAAATGAGGCATGCTAACATCTCAGGACACAGCCGCTATAGAGGGTACTGGTTCTTATGGGCTAAACGACCAGCGCATACCCTGTATGGTGCTGGTTGTTAAGGGGTTAAAATTACATGTGCTACCTAAATCATTAAAGGGACAGTAAATGTAAAAAATAATGTTACATAATTATCTTAAAGACAGCTTGTAAAATGTTGAGAGATTTTATCCCCTAAAGATATACTTACCTCATCTTCTCTCCAGGCTCTTCTGGTCATGTCGTCTTTTCAAAATTAGTTAGCTGGCACACTGTCTAATCACATCAAGCTAGGTTGCGCTATTGTACTAAATGTAGCTCGCTACCAGGCCAGAGTGGGAACTGGGATTAGACAGCGCATCGGTGAACCGCTTTTGAAAAGAAGACACGATCAGAAGAGGAGAGGAGACAGGGCAAGTATAACTTTAGGGGATAAAATCTCTCAAAATATTTTAATTTTACAAGCTATTGCTAAGATAATGTTAGATAATTCTGCACTATGTGCAGAATTATGTAACATTATTTTTTGCATTTACTGTCTCTTTAAAGACAAATTTTGGGTTTCATGTCCCTGTAAATTAAATGTCACTGCTGGCTAATAGGCAGAGTCACTTTAGCTTTATTGGTGGAATGATACAAGCCATCACCACACAGGAAAAAAGTAGGTATACTTATTATATTAATATATATATATATATATATATATATATATATATATATATATATATATATACATGCTTAAAAGCAAATCATTTTCAGCTAATACAAGTAAAAATTATACTATTAGATGTTTTTCTAATTGTAATTCTCTGGGGGTTGTCTATCTCTTGAGGTGCTCCTGTCCCCTGTTCTACGTTGGTAAAATGAAACGAATGTTCAAGCACAGAGATGACATCCTCTACGAAAGGGATACAAGTGTTGCTCGTCTCTTCAGGGATGTGCACAATAGTAGTACTGTTCCTTTAAAATTTGTAGGGATTAACAGAGTAATCACAAACGGTAGAGATGGAGATGAAGATAAATGTCTTTTAAATAAAGAAGAAAGATGGATATACATGTTAAATACAGTGTCCCCGTTTTGCCTGAATAAAAGGATCGAGTTTGCTTCCTTTCTTGGCTAAAGTTGGAACTATATAATAATTCTTTGGTACATTTATCCCAGCCCATTATGAGACAAGAGTGAAGTGGCCCTTTAAAATGTTAACATTGTTTGTGTTTTTTCTTTCCTCACGCAGTTTAAAATTCCTTCTGCTATTGCTTACGCAAGTCACTTAAAATATATATTTTTTACAATGTGACCTTTTTTTTTATATATCAGGATTATAGTATACTATCTTGATTTAGAGCATTTATTTCTTGATGCACTGTGTCCCAGATATTTCAGTAACATTAGTTTATATAACTCATGTAGCAATGTTTTATAGAATCGAAACATGCAGGTGATATATATGGTGCGGTTGTGTTTTTTGCAAAACTGTTTAGTTTGTTTTCATCACATTCATATAAATGGCTAATTTGTATCATCTCAATTATGTTAAAGAAAATATATAATTATTTCTTAATGTAATGTTGGATGGGCAATGACCTTGCTGTCTCATCTGAATAAAGAGGCTTGGCCCGAGCAGCTTTTCTTACTGGCTAATCAATGAAAAAGTAGTGGCCACTCCTCTATCAAGGTGTAACAATATAAGCCAGAAGCCCGATGTGATTGACAGTCCTGACGAGGCCCCTGTTTCGCTCAGCATTATGGGGCGAAACGCGCTTCAACTTTTCTAAATGGAAGCAGCAAGTAGGACACCTGCAGTGTAAGCAGTTGATTTGACCTGCCCAGGAAATTCAAATAGAAGAAGCAAGCCTGGTTCTTGTGGTAAACAAACGGTTACATCAAGCCGCCTGTAGTTGGTATAAACACAGAGGCGGAGGACTCCACCTACATAGTCCGTGTCCCTACTGAGCAAGGAGATACGTCTGGCTGTCGGGATAGGTGAGAATAGGATGTCTGAGGCTCATGTCCCGGTCCGCTGTATATTAGCCCTGTGATTTTGAATCCCGGACTTTGCTGCAGTTTCTATAAGCAGTTTGTTTCGTTATTTCTACTTGCACCACTGGGATATCTCTGTTATGCATTAACTCTGCAAAAAGTCATTATGCTAAGTTAACATTTGAGGACGTCTTTACCTCGGTTGACTTATAAGTTTAAGATTATTATTGCAGGATTGTCAAAATCTTACCTGTTGGATTATAAAGCTGGTCCATGCTGCAACTTATTAAGGCACCTGATCTCTTATTTTCGGGACTGACATATGTTTGTTTAAAGGACACATTCATACTATCATCATGGTTTATTCCATTGTAATGGTTGCCAGTTCTGTTCAATTGCTTCATTTAAGTGAATTAGGTTTTGCCCATCCAACTTTGTTTGCTGCATGTGTTTTCAATATGCTTTTTGTTGAGGTTTGTCATGTTTAGTTTGCATAGCCCAAACCCACTGCAGTGGCATCTTTTAGACTTGATGAACATTTCTTTATGCTGCTAAATTGGTTTTAAACACTTTTGCAATAAACTATCTGCATTTGAGTGAATCCTTGCATGTATGTTTTCTGTTTGGGTTTGATATTATCCCGCAGTCATATATATCTAAGATATTAGATTTAATAGGTGATATGTTGAGTGCTGAAATCCCCTACTTTAGTCATGGTATCTCATATAGCTCTACTGTGCCTTCTTTTCTTTAGTTTCTGGAATAAATAAATGTAAGGGGTCTGCACCACGTTTGACAACAGCTGAAGCTGAGTCAACCGATTAATTTAATTCAGAATAAACATTCCCATTACTCTTTTAAAACTTAAATAGGTTTCTCTTCCACAATTCCCTCTTTTGTATCAATATATATATAATTTAAACAAAACATAATACATTTTGCAATATCCTGATGTAGATGGAAAATATAGAAATGTAGGTACAGTATTCCTTTAAATATGTATGCAGACAATTTTAACAGGCACCATATGCAACACGTTTTAATTATAAACAATTTAGGTCAACCATTTGCTGAGACACTTAATCTGGAAGTAGACTTGTTTTACAGAAACTCATCAGCTAAAACAATTTGTAGGCTCCCACAGAGACAAGTGACTGACTTTATCAGTAATGAATGCTTCTGTATGTATTTAGTCAGCTTTTGGTGCTTAATTGAGGTTAGGAGGTCGAAGTCTGTCATAAAACAGGTTAACAGATGGAATGCTTAAAGGACTTTGGATAAGTGTTGAGATACATCTGTGTGGTTTTATTAACTTGATGCTTTCTGGCATCAACATTTTTTTTATTACTTCCACATAAATTGTGGTTTCAAAGGTGAGTAAATGTGTGTAATATACTGAGAAGATGATGGCTATTAAGACTGAAGATACTGTAAGCACGTGAAGGTCATAAGTGGCCTTCATGTATAGTATAGACAGCAGGAAAGATGCTGTCATGACTTGATCAGATTATGGATACTAGTCAAGCAAAGTCGATTTTTTTATTTTTTTTTACATGATGAAAAACAAACCCTTTTTATGCTTAGGGATGTGTCACCAATAGAGCTCTTTGAGTTGTCTTTTTAAGCGAGTAAGCAAACTAGGGACAAGTTATGCTATATAAATACTAGTTATTATTATTATCTTAGCCAATAGCATGCTAGTTATCCGGCATAATGCCAGCTGGCCCGCACAGCTATTGGCTAAGAAGTGGAAACTTCACCTCATTGAAAAAATAGTGTTCTGCTGTGGGAGGCCTGAGGTGCTCAGCGCGGCATACGCTACAGGCAAATAAAGGAACTTTCAGCATTAAGTATTTTATACTTCATGACTGAAAGTCCCCTTTAGTTGCTGCACTGGTAAATCCTAGCGTTTCAAAAATGCTAGGATTTACCATCACTTTAACTTGTGCTGCCATTATCAAATTGTGCACAGTCTTTTTATAAGCATGCTTTCTGAGGCACCAACTCCCACTGAGCATGTGCAAGAGTTCACTGTGTATCCGTATATGAGTCTGTTAACTTGTTGATTATGCAATTCTGCAGTATCTGAGGTTTCGCTGTAGTCTGCAGTTTTCATTTATCTGTTTGACATTTGGCCATGAGACATTTTACTATGCTGTTAGAAAACTAGATAAAGTGAATAATTAAAAATCCTACAAGGTGAGACAAACCGAGAGATATCTCTCTAACACAGTGAATTGCCTTTAGACTTTGTGAAATATGGAAACATATAACAAAACTTGTGGGTGTTAACATATCTAAAACCGCTCCAAAAACTGTTCCCAACATAGAATCACAAGACGCATTGTTTTCATTGCACCCAAGCAATTTGTATTGGGGACATGCAAATTAATGCACACTTAATATAAATGTTGTTTGCATTACAATTCAGATATATGGGCAATCTTGTCAAATTCATTAAGATCTTGTCAATTATAAATCGGAAAGAGCAGGCAGTTTTAAGACACTTTCCAATTGACTCCCATTATCAAATTTTGCACAGTATTTTTATAATCACACTTTCTGTGGAACAAGATCCTACTGAGCATGTGCACAAGCTCACAGGTTATACGTATACTAGTCTGTGATTGGCTGATGTCAGTCACATGATACAGGGGGCCAGAATATTGGCAAAAAAATACACTTTTCAGAAAAAAATCTACTGCTTATTTAAAATTTAGAGTAGGTTTTAAATCATTGTATTTTTATTATGCACTTGCTAATTATGCAGTTCTACTGCATTGAGTGGTCCTTTAAAATTGCAGAAATGTTAAGATCTGGAAAGCTGTTCAGCCTATTTCGTTGATGGGAAATTTTCAGTATAGAGTCAATATCTATGTATTTCATGCCTTTATAGCTACAAGTGTATATGCAGTTTGAAGTTTAATATTATACATGTATTAATCTGCATCAAATGTTTTGCATACTACCATTTTATATTCAAATTCGTTTATAAGTAAGAGAATTAGGTGAAATCATTCTTCTTAATACAAAATATTTATTTTAGTTTAGTGACGAGTGAATATGAAGGCCCCAATTTATCAAATTCTGGTGGACCTGATCTGACAGACCTCGTTGAATACGGCAAGCAATACACTTGCCGTATTCAGCATTGCACCAGCAGCTCACAAGAGCTGCTGGTGCAACGCCGCCCCTGCAGACTCACGGCCAATGGGCCGCCAGCAGGGGGTGTCAATCAACCCGATCGTACTCGATCGGGTTGATTTCCGGCGATGTCTGTCCGCCTGCTTCTGAGCAGGCGGACAGGTTCTGGAGCAGCGGTCTTTGTGACCGCTGCTTCATAACTGCTGTTTCTGGCGAGCCTGCAGGCTCGCCAGAAACACGGGGCATCAAGCTCCATTCGGAGCTTGATAGATAGGCCCCAAAGTGTACAATTGGAAGCAAGTTTGGTGCAGTTAATCCCTATCCCACTTTGGATTTTGTGATATTGGACCAGGGACCAAATTAGGCTCACCACCTGTTTTTTACAACCTGCAATCTAAGAATAGTTGGAAGGGAAAAAAAAAAATCAAAATCAAAATAAGGATAATGTTTTAGAACATAAGAATATTATGTGAAATTTTAATTTCAGTGTCCATGAATAAAATGTTATTGGTAGAGAGCCACTCTCATTTGTTTTTGTATTGTCTATGACTGCTTTGGTGTTTAGTAGTTGTGATAGAAACTGTATGTGGAGTTTTCATTGCTTTGCATTGCTATTTGGTGCACTACAATATATATCAACATCATTTAATCTGCGAAAATTTTAAAACGCAAATGCTATAGCAGAATTTCTCCACAAGGAAAAAAAATGTTTTGGTTTTCTTTCCTGAGTAAAAATACATTGTTCTGTAAGTGAAGAACATTGGAACGTGAAATATTGATAATTCATGTCGGTTTTAGCGCACTTAAATAAATATGATCAGGTTACCGCAAGAGTATTAGTGTTTTTATTTATTTTTTTCTCTCCAGTTTCAAGCTCCATTGAAGTCTATGGGAGAATATGTTAACACGGTCACAATATTCAAAATTCAACTTTTTGCGTGCGCCAGGTTTTCACTACCTTTTTACTTTCAACTTGTAATACAAGCGGAATCCGATGCGCAAAAAGCCTCTGTCTAGCAAAGTTACCATGCAAGCAAGGGAGCTAAATAGAGCTCTACTCATAATCTAATCCTATAAGGTGGTGCTGCTGATCATAAAAGGACCGGCTAGTTCATGCTCTAATTACCCTATAACTGGGATGTCTAACCTTAGAACATTTTTAGAAATGAAAATGTACAGTATTATATACAGGGAGTGCAGAATTATTAGGCAAGTTGTATTTTTGAGGATTAATTTTATTATTGAACAACAACCATGTTCTCAATGAACCCAAAAAACTCATTAATATCAAAGCTGAATAGTTTTGGAAGTATTTTTTAGTTTGTTTTTAGTTATAGCTATTTTAGGGGGATATCTGTGTGTGCAGGTGACTATTACTGTGCATAATTATTAGGCAACTTAACAAAAAACAAATATATACCCATTTCAATTATTTATTTTTACCTGTGAAACCAATATAACATCTCAACATTCACAAATATACATTTCTGAAATTCAAAAACAAAACAAAAACAAATCAGTGACCAATATAGCCACCTTTCTTTGCAAGGACACTCAAAAGCCTGCCATCCATGGATTCTGTCAGTGTTTTGATCTGTTCACCATCAACATTGCATGCAGCAGCAACCACAGCCTCCCAGACACTGTTCAGAGAGGTGTACTTTTTTCCCTCCTTGTAAATCTCACATTTGATGATGGACCACAGGTTCTCAAAGGGGTTCAGATCAGGTGAACAAGGAGGCCATGTCATTAGATTTTCTTCTTTTATACCCTTTCTTGCTAGCCACGCTGTGGAGTATTGGACGCGTGTGATGGAGCATTGTCCTGCATGAAAATCATGTTTTTCTTGAAGGATGCAGACTTCTTCCTGTACCACTGCTTGAAGAAGGTGTCTTCCAGAAACTGGCAGTAGGACTGGGAGTTGAGCTTGACTCCATCCTCAACCCGAAAAGGCCCCACAACCTCATCTTTGATGATACCAGCCCAAACCAGTACTCCACCTTGCTGGCGTCTGAGTCGGACTGGAGCTCTCTGCCCTTTACCAATCCAGCCACGGGCCCATCCATCTGGCCCATCAAGACTCACTCTCATTTCATCAGTCCATAAAACCTTAGAAAAATCAGTCTTGAGATATTTCTTGGCCCAGTCTTGACGTTTCAGCTTGTGTGTCTTGTTCAGTGGTGGTCGTCTTTCAGCCTTTCTTACCTTGGCCATGTCTCTGAGTATTGCACACCTTGTGCTTTTGGGCACTCCAGTGATGTTGCAGCTCTGAAATATGGCCAAACTGGTGGCAAGTGGCATCTTGGCAGCTGCACGGTTGACTTTTCTCAGTTCATGGGCAGTTATTTTGCGCCTTGGTTTTTCCACACGCTTCTTGCGACCCTGTTGACTATTTTGAATGAAACGCTTGATAGTTCGATGATCACGCTTCAGAAGCTTTGCAATTTTAAGAGTGCTGCATCCCTCTTCAAGATATCTCACTATTTTTGACTTTTCTGAGCCTGTCAAGTCCTTCTTTTGACCCATTTTGCCAAAGGAAAGGAAGTTGCCTAATAATTATGCACACCTGATATAGGGTGTTGATGTCATTAGACCACACCCCTTCTCATTACAGAGATGCACATCACCTAATATGCTTAATTGGTAGTAGGCTTTCGAGCCTATACAGCTTGGAGTAAGACAACATGCATAAAGAGGATGATGTGGTCAAAATACTCATTTGCCTAATAATTCTGCACTCCCTGTAAATTGTGCAATGTTTTAGTAATTAAAGTACTTCCAATTGTAGGTATGGGAAACAGCACCTGTATTCTTTTGTCTTGTGGCAAGGAATAGGACTAGCCAGGTCCCAATGTACTCTTGAACAAAATGGATTTCCAACAACGTTTCAAACCACTTACTGGTGATTAAGAACCAGTAAGTGGTTTGAAACTTTGTCGTTTGTTTATGGACCCTGTGACTGGAGGCTGGAAATCCATTTTTTTCATTACTAATTAAAGTACCAATAATATGCAAGCCCTATAAACATTTTACTTTGATTAAAGAAATGAGAACAGGAATGGAGTTATATTTAAGTGTTATAAATCAGTGAAGGTTCATGAGTGGGTAAAAATCATTGGATGGCTACATTCTTGTCACAGGCGTTTGGTTGGACACCCTTCCCTATGGCCTTTATACAGGCCAATTCTAAGGGTCGCTTAAATACTCCTTGAGAATGTCACATAGACAGGCTAAGGTTCAACCTCTTTTATCTTATGTGTGTCCTATAGAAACTGGAAAAGTTCTATAACTATAAGTCTGACCCCCCATTTAAAAGGACACTTAATCCCTGAAATGCTAAACAATTGTTTTTCAAACAAGATGTATGTCTCTCAACATTCCTGCAGAGTGAAAGAATGCATTTTATGTATCACCATGCAATTTAATGGAATAAGTGTAGATACTAATGGATATCTTGCCCTACTTTTAATAAAAAAAAATGTCTTTGAGATTTATTATATCCAGTAAAATTAAGAGTATTTCATATTCAAATCATATACTTACATGATTCAAAAGTACAGTGCTCCTCTTTTTGAAAGCATTTCTTTTTGTTTCAAGTATCTTTATTAATATAATACATATGCTCAAGATTTTGCCAAGAAAAAAATGCATTGTATCGGAAAAAACAAATATAGAATTAATATATTGTTTTTTTATTTATTTAATGGTAGACCACTGTTTGACCTACTGTCAAGTATACTCTGAGGGTTCTGTACAATTTGCAGATTGGCCTTAAAGTGACACTCAATCAAAATTAAACTTTCAATATTCAGATAGAGCATGCCATTTTAAACAACTTTCCAATTTACTTCCATTAACTAAATGTGCACAGTCTTTTTATATTTAAACTTTTTGAGTCACCAGCTCCTACTGAGCATGTGCAAGAATAAGTGTGTATGCATTTGTGAATGGATAATGGCTGTCACATGGTACGTGTATGCATTTGTGATTGGCTGATCGCTGTCACATGGTACAAGGGGTGTGGAAAAAGACATAACTTTTAAAATTGTCAGAATAAAAATCTACTACTCATTTGAAGTTCAGACTAAGTGCTATTGCATTGTCTTGTTATCTTGCATTTGTTGATTATGCAAATATACTGTGTTGACTGGTCCTTTAAAGGGACACTGAACCCAATTTTTTTCTTTCGTGATTCAGATAGAGCATGACATTTTAAGCAACTTTCTAATTTATTCCTATTATCAAATTTTCTTCGTTCTCTTGCTATCTTTATTTGAAATGCAAGAATGTAAGTTTAGATGCCGGCCCATTTTTGGTGAACAATCTGGGTTGTCCTTGCTGATTGGTGGATAAATTCATCCACCAATAAAAACGTGCTGTCCACAGCTGAACCATGAAGATGCCTTCTTTTTCAAATAAATTGCATGCTCTATCTGAATCATGAAAGACATAATTTGGGTTCAGTGTCCCTTTAAACTTTTGTGGTGGTGCAAGGAGTGTGTCAATTTAGTTTGTTTTTTTAGCAAAGTTTTTTATATATACATACATACAAAAACAATTTAATAGCTATTGTACCTAGTTAAAATAAATACAAAGTTGCCTATAAAATAAAAATAAATCCTAAAATAGCTACAATATAATTATTAGTTATATTGTAGCTATTTTAGGGTTTATTTTACAGGTAAGTATTTAGTTTTAAATAGGAATAATTTAGTTAATAATTGTAATATGTATTTAGATTTAATAATAATATTTAATAACTAGACTTAGGTTTAGGGGTTAATAAGTTTAATATAGGTGGCGTCGGGGTCCGGGAGTGGCGGTTTAGGGGTTAAACATTTAATTTAGTTGCGACGGGGTCCGGGAGCGGCGGTTTAGGGGTTAAACATTTAATTTAGTTGCGGTGGGGTCCGGGAGCGGCGGTTTATGGGTTAAACATTTCATTTAGTTGCGGCGGGGTACGGGAGCGGCGGTTTAGGGGTTAAACATTTCATTTAGTTGCGTCGGGGTCCGGGAGCGGCGGTTTAGGGGTTAAACATTTAATTTAGTTGCGGCGGGGTCCGGGATCCGCAGGATAGGGGTTAATAAATTTATGTAGGTGGTGGCGGTATAGGGGGCGGCAGATTAGTGGTTAGTAGGTATAATGTAGGTGGCGGCGGGGTCCGGGAGCGGCGGTTTAGAGGTTAATAACTATTATATAGGTGGCGGCAGTGTAGGGGGGGCAGATTAGGGGTGTTTAGACTCGGGGTACATGTTAGAGTGTTAGGTGCAGACATCTCCCATAGAAATCAATGGGATATCGGGCCGAACATGAGCTTTTGCTGCTGTCAGACTCCCATTGATTCCTATGGGATCCGCCGCATTGAAAACCAGGTACGCTGGGCCGGAATAGTGCCGAGCGTACCTGCTAGTTCTTTGATAACTAGCAAAAGTAGTCAGATTGCTGGAGTGACGTAAGAATCGATCTCTGTCGGACTAAGACCAGCAGATCGTAGCTTACGTCATTATATTCTACTTTTGCCGGTCTCTAGCCTTTGATAACTATGGCGAATCAGCCTCGCCACAAATACGCTGCGGAATTCCAGCATATTTGCGGTTGACGGCTTGATAACTAGAGGCCATTGTGTGTAAGAGATATATAATTTTTGAATATATAACCCTGGGCTCCCGGGTTTGTCGAGCCCTGCTGTAAAACATTATTAAAACTTGCAGTCCCTTTAAATTTGTATTTCTTTTGCCAATTGTTACTTATTTTACAGGGTATCTGACAAACTGGATTGATTTTAGCAACCTATATTGTAATTCAACATAATTAAATGATAGACCAAGTGTATTTATTTCAAATTTCAAGAACAGCAGAAACATTGTTGAGCCAGCCAAGTATATTTTTTAGAAGTCACACCAGGGTTAATGCATATAGAGTTATCAAGAATAATTGAAAATGTTAGCGGTAAAGTAAAATTCTAGATACTGTTACTACCTGGAATTTTTCAAGCTCTGTAATCGACCTGTATTGCATGAGTATTTTATTGCTTGTCATAGGATAGGACCACTTCAGGTTTATAGACATGTATACGTTTTGCACTGTCATAGTCTAAAGAATATATTGATGAAATATTGTTCGTGTCAAAGTGACTTCTTATTGAATTAAAAGCTTCAGTTATAATTTGAATCATACTTGTTGGGTGATCTGGATAAACAGAATAGATTTGTCCATTATCTCTTAGTATGACTTGAAAGCTCTAAAAAGTATAGAGGAAAGATTAGGAAATTCCATGTAGACTTTCATGGGGGGAAGAAGTGCAGGGAATACTGTCTAAGCCTTTCATCTTAGAGACGCAGAGGCCGAAGATAATTCTTGAGGGTTTTGAGCTGAATGAGAATTTAGTTGCAGGTGATGGACAGAGCAATCTGAGTATTATAGTTAGCTTTGTAGTATTCTCTGTTTCTGGAAATGTGTGTGACCTTTTTATATCCTTTGTCTAACTGTCAATGATATATGAAAGCTCTGTGCAGCAATATGAAGTTAGTTATCCATTAAAAAGAAGTTTTAGTGTAGATAACTATGCTGGTCTCATGTCAACGCTTGTTTCATTCTGCTCTGTTCTAATGTAAATATTTAAGGGACAATTTGAATTTGAAAAATACTGTACAGCAGAAGTTCATTTCAGATATGATTAGGAACATTTTGCCTATATGTTGCAAAATTGTTCATTTAAAATAGTTATAACTTTTTTTTTATTTTAACATTTACAATTTGCTGTCACCATGGCAGTAGGTCTTTCCCGACCTAGCTTAAAGGGACATGAAACCCCATTTATTTCTTTCATGATTTAGCTAGTACATACAATTTTAAACAACTTTCCAGTTTACTTCTATTATCAAATTTGCTTCATTATCTTGGTATCATTTGTTGAAGGAGCAGCAATGCACTGCTTGTTTCTAACTGAACACATGGGTGAGCCAATGAAAATCGGTATATGTATGCAGCCACCAATCAGCAGCTAGAACCTAGGTTATTTGCTGCTTCCGAGCTTTCCTAGATAAACCTTTCAGCAAAGGATAACACGAGAAGGAAGCAAATTAAATAATAGATGCAAATTGGAAAGTTGTTTAAAATTGTATTCTCTTTCTGAATCATGAAAGAAAAATGTCGGGTTTCATGTCTCTTTTAGTCCTGTCGGGAAGAGGATAAAATGTTTCTATGAAACCAACCAGAATATTCAGTTTCAACCCACACACTTTTGGAGTCAATAAATGATTTTATGTGTAGGGACATGAGTAATATTCTTTAAAGTTCCTGTAATTTGTTTAGAGCTCTGTTTAATTTAAAAAAAAAATTAATAAAGTGTGGAAACCTGGGAATGTAAATCTGTTATGATTTGATGCTCTTAAAAAATATTCTTAAGTAGTTTGCAAACATGCTAAATGTAATCACTAATGTGAATGATTTTATTAGCTATTTTTCTCAGTTTTTTATTTTTATTTTGTTAAATAACATAAACATTTTTTTATTTTTTTATTTTTCTAAGAATGCTATATACAGTGTTATTAAAGTATTTCATTTTTTTCTAATCTGTGTTAGGTTTTAGCTTTAAAGCAGAATTATTATGTGCATTCCTTGTACATAAACTTCAAGGTGCATGGGATAAACAGCTTTCAGGACGAGGATGTACAGACATGTTTACTTTGATCTGTTTTGACTCTTTTCAAAAATAGCTTTGTGTCTCCATTGAACCATAGTTCATTATTTACATGTAGTAATGCAGACAAAAGCTTCAAAGCCCTCCCAGTTCTTAAGGCGTTGTCCTTTCTCTCTTTTACACATCTGATATATTTCACTATATTATTAATAATACCCAGCAGCATCTTCACAGCATCTTTTCTTCTCAATACTATTTCAGTGTTGGTAAAAAAAAATATATATAAAAAATAAAAATAATACCAAATTTATGTAAAGTCTATGAGGAATTTGGCACTATGTTTTATCCCAGTAAGTTGTCAAATCTGTATCACATATACATGATATGCTTCATTGTTCATCTCTTTCGCTTTTCTAGAGATTTTGTTTTGTTATTTAAGATAGAAGTATTGCTTGCTAGCTCACCAACAGTAAAATGGCCGTCTTCTTTTCTCCGGAATGGTGTTCATTGGATGTCTAGTATCTCTGCTGGTTCTACTATGCAAATGTTGAGGACCAAATGATGCAATTATTATCCTTTATTTATTGGGATGAAAAGTTGTTAGCTGTGGTATTGTGGAACCAGAAAACCCAATGAAAGAGTCATATTATAGCATGATCCTAGAAACGTGATTCATACAAGGGCTTTAAAATTTCCTGGCTAAGGGATCTCTGGATAAAGCTTATACCGTCACTAAGGGGCATATCTATCAAACTCTTTATGGAGCTTGAAGCCCCGTGTTTCTGGTGAGCCTTCAGGCTGCTCCATAAACTGTCCGCCTGCTATGAGGAGGCGGACAGACATTGCAGCAATTCAACCCGATCGGATTGATTGACACCCCCCTGCTAGTGAATCTGCAGGGGGCGGCGTTGCACCAGCAGTTCACAAGAGCTGCTAGTGCAATGCTGAATGCGGAGAGCGTATTGCTCTCCGCATTCATCAAGGTCTGTCGGATATAATCCGCAATGTCAGATCATGTCCGACAGACCTTTCATACTTTATGGAAAAAAAAAATATATATAAAAAAATAATAATGATAAATTAAACCAAATCTAATCTAAGTCCTTGAAAGGGTATTGTTTTTAAAGTTTCTATCAGGTGTTACCGTGTTAAAAAAAAAAAAATTAAATATTTTTTATAAAATTATATTTTTGACTTTTAAATAAAAACTTTAAAATGAATGATAAATTAACAGAATATGCTTGTTGAATATTTAGGTGTTAATGATTTATGTTTAGTTTCACAGTTGATGAGATTGAATACGTTTATGTGGCGCATACACATTAAAACTTAAAATCAGTTTGAAACACATTATTTTAGATGGACCCAAGAAAAAAAACAGTATAGTGGCTCAGAAATACCCTATAATTTAGTTGTTTTGCTCATCTATCCGAGATTTAAGGTATCATCTTTAGTATAATTTATTTAATTACAATGGAAGAATCAATATTCTTATCTAGGTAACACAATACAGTCTGTTTCTCTATATTAAACTATACTTTTCCCCCTGGGATCTTCACAGACACTACACCCACTCAGTTTAAAATATATATCTCATTACATCATGTATCTACAGCTTAATCTGCCATACAGGTATTGGCATGTATATTTTAATTGTATAATTGTAAGCATACATTGATGAACACTTCTTTGCCTAAAGACATATTTGTAGTTGATTTAATTAGTTTTCCCACTCACCTCCTTTAATCACTGGGAATTGCGTGTATGTACTGTATATGTGTTTATGTATGTACTGTATATGTGTTTATGTATGTACTGTATATGTTTTTATGTATGTATGTGTGTATATATATATATATATATATATATATATATATATATATTATATTACACATCAGTCACAGTATGGGAGGTCTGTCCTGCTGCTACACCCATCATGCTATTTCCTTGCCCACAGAATAAATCTCACTCCGGTCACCCTTTCTGGTGACTGAAAAACTTAACTGTGCACATTAGTCTCTGTGACTTAGGTCCCAGACAGCACCTAGGAAATGTAGGGAGTTGTTTTTTGTTTGTGCTTTTTCATGACTTTCCCATGTCATATTTTAGACAGTACAAGGTGCTCATTTCAGAATCATGATATGCATTTCAGTTACTATTTAACCAGCAACATGTATTTCAGATGCAAACCAAAGCTTCAGATTTTCTGTTATAATGGGATTAACCAAAGCAAGAGTTGTTAAATTTGTTTGAAACCAAGGACCACCTAGACTACTTGAGAGCAAACCATGCAACTTTTAGAATACAGGGAATAATTTATTATATGGAAATATGTGAAAGAATCAGTAAAGTTAGGAGCCTTTTTCTTAATTTTTTTTGTACCCCCCCATGCTTGAGTTTTCTTCACTGAAAAACAGAAGGCTGTTAGATCACTATATATGGTATATATATATATATATATATATATATATATATATATATATATATAT
Source organism: Bombina bombina (assembly GCF_027579735.1). Classification (NCBI taxonomy): domain Eukaryota; kingdom Metazoa; phylum Chordata; class Amphibia; order Anura; family Bombinatoridae; genus Bombina; species Bombina bombina. The sequence continues at coordinate 717,810,532 of NC_069502.1, read as the reverse complement.
ATATATATATATATATATATATATATATATATATATATATATATATATATATAGTATTGGAATACCCCCAGCACTGTTTCTTTTAGGAAAACATCCTTTATTGAAGTATCAAAGAATAAAACAACAGCTACGTTTCGGGCCTACATAGCCCTTATTCATGCTGACAGCATGAATAAGGGCTATGTTGGCCCCGAAACGTAGCTGTTGTTTTATTCTTTGATACTTCAATAAAGGATGTTTTCCTAAAAGAAACAGTGCTAGGAGTATTCCATTACTCTGTCTGTATTTGGGGGACTGCAGGACCCTTTTTCTCCCGTGCACAATATATAGATGGACCTGATTCGGCTACACTGTGCTGTACCTTCACTCACTTGTTTATATATATATATATATATATATATATATATATATATATATATATATATATATAACATCTTTCTCTTCCTTGACATGCTGTTCTTCCCAGGTATAAGAAATGAAAAATATTAATTAACATCAATTTTATTTTTTGTAAAATAAAACAAAAGTTTATTATGCTATGGAATGTTTTCCTCCTTTGTTAATTCTATTCTGCTCCATTTATTTTAAATTGTTTTTTCCCAATAAAAGAAAACAAAATAAAGATAGGAACAAAAACTAGAATTTTAGGATTCCTTGGCTGCTGGGATTTGTGAAGTCCTAGGCAAAAATATCTGTTTGCTGTTAATGCCATATTTATTTATTTATTTATTTATTTATTTAACAGAACAATGATGGAAACCAGACTTCAGGATTAAAAAAACAAGCAAAAAGATCATTACCACTAAAGCTAATAAAGAACAAAGCTATCACTTGCTGTCATCATCGTGATGACCAGACCGTTATTTCAAGCAAATATGCCTGATCAAGATAGCCACACTGTTTGCGTTTGGCTGCCCACCAGAGAGCAGCTTGATATAAATATTGGGGTGAGTTAAAAGAAATCTGAATGTTGCGGTTTACATTATCTGTTTGTCTATTTGTTGTTGGGGGGTTTTCACTCTGTCTTTTGTATTTTGTATAAATATGTGTAGCATATTTATTTAAATATATTTATTTCTATAAATATGCTAAACAATATAGTTACAGGTAAATAAAATAATCACATACAGCTGAAGACTATAGGTAAATAGTAATGTTTTCTGAATTTCAGCCTCCTAATAATTTAATGCTTGCTGTGATTTTGGTTTTGGAGTGTGTAGTCATTGGTTTTCATAGTTCACTAATTGGATTTTGATTGCAAATTGGAAAATTGTGTATGTATTTTTTTTTTCTCAAGTAGTGTTATCTCAATTATTGTCTAATACTTTAAGCTCACCTTTCATACTGACTTTAAAGGGTTGAGGTTTTGTGGGATTTTTAATTTTTATAAAGTTGGCTCCAAAATCTTAAACATTAAAACAGGCTGAAGCAAGAATTGTGGGATATGGGTAGAACTAATAAATAGAGTAGTTAAAGGGACAGTAAAAGTCAAAATTAACCTTTCATGATTCAATCAGAGCATGCAATTTTAAACAAGTGATTTGTTCTCCTTTATTGAAAAGCATAACCAGGTAGGCTCAGGAGCAGCAATGCACTACTGGGAGCTAGCTACTTATTGGTGGCTGCCCGTATATGCCTTTTGTCGTCGACACACCAGATTTGGTCAGCTAGCTTCCAGTAGTAAATAGCTGCTCCTTCAAAAAAGGATAACAAGAGAATGAAGCAAATTTGATCATATCAGTAAACAGGGAAGTTGTTTAGAATTACATGCTCTATCTGAATTGTGAAAGAAAAATGTTGGGTTTCATGTCCCTTTATTAATGGCAAAATAGCAACATTAAAGGGATATAAAATCCAATTTTTTTCTTTCATGATTCAGATAGAGAATTCAATTTTAAGCAATTTTCTAATTTACTCCTATTATCAATTTTTTCCCGTTCTCTTGGTATCTTTTTTTTTTTTTTTTTTTTAAAGCAGGAATGTAAGCTTAGAAGCTCACCCATTTTTGGTTCAGAGCCTGGGTAGCGCTTGCTGATTGGTGGCTACATTTAAAGGTGATGCTAAATACATTACAAGCACCTCCCTCTATTTATAGGTACGGCCATTATAGAACCTAGGTTACACTGCAGGTGTCTGAAGGAGAGTTGCTGCACATGTGCAATCAGGTCAGCACTGGAATGTTGTTAAAGACCGATTCCGACATGGCGGCACCCATAACTAGAGGGAGGAATAATCTCAATACTATGTTATAAAATGTATCTAGTGTGTATTGTCCCTTTAAATTGAATAATTACTATGTTTATTATCACAAATAAGCATTTCTTACATTATATGAAATAGGTATATCTGCAAGCATAATTTAATATTATTTTTTAAGTTAAAAACAAACAACTCTTTTTTTTAAACGTATTTAGGAAGTTATCATCAATGTTGCATCAATTCGTCATCAACTTTTGCATTGGCTGCATATCTTTTACTTCCTGAAGGACAGTTGCTTCGATATAAAACAGTGTATGTAACGTGATGGTTTTACAAATTAAAACAAGAGAGATTTTAATTAATTGGAATGGATTAGAAAATTAAGTTCAAAATGACCTGGGCAATGGATTGAACTGAGGCCCTAGCTAGAGGTTACATTGGAAATACTATAGATTAATACAAATATGGATAAAAGTAAAGAATTGGGGAATAACACCCATGACCGTAAATACCTTATGGTTACAATATTTTTCATACATTCTTGCAATAAATTAACATACTAGGTGGCTGTGAAAAATAAATGTCAGGGAAAAACTTTGTTAGCTGCCATTGTTTTTCAATATCTAAACCACACCCACTGCTTGCCTTATTTAGAAGAGCAAATAAGGGCTTGTTATTGGAGTAGTCACTGGATTATATACACCAGGTGTTTTTTGATAATCTACTACATAGGAAATGGGCGTAGAAAACTATTTTTAGATTCTATAATAATTGAAATATTTGTTAAAGCCAAAATACAAGATGGATGAGATAAAATATAGGATCTCAATTCCAGTCTTCAAATCCATTAAAAGAGCTTTTTTTTTAAATTAGTAAGTTGTGATATTAAGTAATATAAATAGCCAAAGAGAAAGGAAAACATGACAGATAACTGATTTAATATTGAGGATGAATATCCCAAAAAGATGGTGTGTAAAGTTAAGTTGTGCCAAATTTCAAGGGGGTAAAGCTGGTGAAATGTACCAATTCAGAAACAATTTAAAAAAAATAATCAGATTAAAAAAAAATGGAATAAACCTTATAGTTTATCTTGTTATATTTAAAAAATAATTAATTAATCATTTACGGCTAGATTACGAGTTTAGCGGTATGAGTAAAAAAGCAGCGTTAAGGCTCATAACGCTGTTTTTTCGCTACCGCTGCTATTACGAGTCTTGCAGGTTTAGAGGCACCGCACGCTTTTTTGGCCTTAACGCAAATTAACTTACGCAATTTGCGTAAAGTCTTTTTTCAATGGGACTTCCATAGCGCCGGTATTACAAGCTTTTTCTGGGAGGCCAAAAAGTGAGCGGTACAGCCTATCCCGCAAGATTCGTAACGCAATCTAAAGTCAGTAGTTATCAGTTTTACGCTACAAAGCTGTAGCATAAAACTCATAACTAAAGTGTTACAAAGTAGTACACTAACACCCATAAACTACCTATTAACCCCTAAACCAAGGCCCTCCCGCATCACAAACACTAAAATAAAATGATTAAACCCTAATCTGCCGCTCCCGACATCGCCACCACTATAATAAACATATTAACCCCTAAACTTCCGCACTCCAGCCTCGCAAACACTAGTTAAATATTATTAACCCCTAATCTGCTGTCCCTAACATCGCCGCAACCTACATTACAGTTATTAACCCCTAATCTGCCGCCCCCAACGTCGCCGCCACTATACTAAAGTTATTAACCCCTAAACCTAAGTCTAACCCTAACCCTAACACCCCCTAACTTAAATATAATTAAAATAAATCTAAATAAAATTCCTATCATTACCTAAATTATTCCTATTTAAAACTAAATACTTAACTATAAAATAAACCCTAAGCTAGCTACAATATAACTAATAGTTACATTGTAGCTAGCTTAGGGTTTAATTTTATTTTACAGGCAAGTTTGTATTTATTTTAACTAGGTAGATTAGTTAGTAAATAGTTATTAACTATTTACTAACTACCTAGCTAAAATAAATACAAATTTACCTGTAAAATAAAACCTAACCTGAGTTACACTAACACCTAACACTACAATTAAATAAATTACCTAAATTAAATACAATTACCTAAATTGCAACAACAAAAAAACACTAAATTACACAAAATAAAAATAGAATTTATCACATATTTATACTAATTACACCTAATCTAATGGCCCTATCAAAATAAAAAAAGCCCCCCAAATTAAAAAAAAACCCTAGCCTAAACTAAACTACCTATTGCCCAAACCCTAATCTAAAACCCACCCAATAAACCCTTAAGAAAACCTAACACTAACTCCCGAAGATCCACTTACAGTTTTGAAGACCAGACATCCATCCTCAACGAAGTCGGGAGAAGTCCTCAGCGAAGCGGCAAGAAGTCCTCAATGAAGCCGGGAGAAGTCTTCATCCAAGCCGGCAGAAGTGGTCCTCCAGACGGGCAGAAGTCTTCATCCAGATGACATCTTCTATCTTCATCCATCCGGCGAGGAGTGGGTCCATCTTCAAGACATCCGGCACGGAGTATCTAATTCAAACAAAGTCTTCTTCCCAAATGTATGTTCCTTTAAGTGACGTCATCCAAGATGGCGTCCCTTGAATTCCGATTGTCTGATAGAATTCTATCAGCCAATCGGAATTAAAGGTGAAAATGCAATCAGCCAATAGGATTGAGCTTTAATCCTATTGGCTGATCCAATCAGCCAATAAGATTGAGCTCGCATTCTATTGGCTGTTCCAATCAGCCAATAGGATTTTTTCTTGCCGCTTGGATGAAGACTTCTCCTGGCTTTGTTGAGGATGGATGTCCGGTCTTCAAAACTGTAAGTGAATCTTCGGGGGTTAGTGTTTATTGGGTGGGTTTTATTTTTAGGTTAGGGTTTGGGCAGAAAAAGAGCTAAATGCCCTTTTAAGGCAATGCCCATCCAAATGCCCTTTTCAGGGCAATGGGAAGCTTAGGTTTTTTTAATTAGGATTTTATTTGCGGGGTAAGTTGTGTGGGTGGTGAGTTTTACTGTTGGGGGTTGTTAGTATTTTTTTTTACAGGTAAAAGAGCTGATTTCTTTGGGGCAATGCCCCGCAAAAGGCCCTTTTAAGGGCTATTGGTAGTTTAGTTTAGGCTAGGATTTTTATTTTTATTTTGGGGGGCTTTTTTTATTTTGATAGGGCTATTAGATTAGGTGTAATTAGTTTAAATATCTGATAATTTATTTTGTGTAATTTAGTGGGGGGGGTTGTAATTTAGGTAATTGTATTTAATTTATGTAATTTATTTAATTGTTGTGTAATGTTAGGTGTTAGTGTAACTCAGGTTAGGTTTTATTTTACAGGCAAATTTGTATTTATTTTAGCTAGGTAGTTAGTAAATAGTTAATGACTATTTAGTAACTATTCTACCTAGTTAAAATAAATACAAACTTGCCTGTAAAATAAAAATAAACCCTAAGATAGCTACAATATAACTATTAGTTTATTTTATAGCTAAATATTTAGTTTTAAATAGGAATAATTTAGTTAATGATAGGAATTTTTATTTAGATTTATTTGAATTATATTTAAGTTAGGGGGTGTTAGGTTTAGGGGTTAATAAATTTAGTATAGTGGGTATAGTGCAATGTAGGTGGCGACGATGTTAGGGGCGGCAGATTAGGGGTTAATAATATTTAACTAGTGTTTGCGATGCGGGAGTACGGTACCTATCTTGTAGTTTAGTGATGGCTCCATTAGTTAGAAGGAATGACTTTGCTGTAGAGTTGGCAGATGGCAGCTAAGTCAGGCAGAAGTCTGACCTTCATGTTCTGTCTATCTATTTTTTTATCCATGGCTACATGACTTTTATTAATTGCTAGCAAGATCTGACATCCTGATATTTTATAACTCCACAAATTAAAACTAGGTATTGAATATTATTATAAACTGTATAAATAAAATGTAAGTATAATGAAAATTAAAAAAAAAAACTGAAATATTAAAAAAACTAAAAGTTCTAATTACATAGACGGTAGGAGACTGGCGAGTGGCCGCAGATTGTGAACTCTGCAGGCTTTAATGATTGCCCCAAAGCATTGGATGGTGCCAGGCAAGCGTTTACATTTAAAGGGATACTAAAGGCAACATTTTTCTTTCATGATTCAGATAGAGCATGCAATTTTAAGCAGCTTTCTAATTTACTCCATTTATCAATTTTCTTCAGTTCTCTTGCTATCTTTTTTTAAAAGGCAGGAATGTAAAGCTTAGGAGCCGACCCATTTTTGGTTCAGAACCTGGGTTATGCTTGCTTATTGGTGGGTAAATGTAGCCACTTATAAGCAAGTGCTATCCAGAGTGCTGAACCTAAAATTGGCCAGCTCCTTTACATTTCTGCTTTTTAAATAAAGATAGCAAGAGAATGAATAAAGGAGTAAATTAGTATGCTGCTTAATATTGCATACTCTATCTGAATCATGAAAGAAAAATGTGGGTTTAGTATCTCTTTAAGGCCTCCCTATTGTGCAATTTTTTTTCTAGAGTGTTAGGGCATGGAGTTAAAATGAACCTGGTACATTTGATCTCTTCTACAGCCAATGTAACAATTTAAATGAGATTTGCCTTGGTAAAAGCAGCAGGTAAACATTTGGGTGTTTGCGTGTATGTATACTTTATTTTAATATGTTTTAGATGTGTTTTGTGACTTTTTTTTTTTAACCCTTGCACTTTACTTTAGGTCTCAAGTCGCGCTAATTCTTCTAGTGCTCTTTGGGCTTTCGCTCGATCGTAACCCATAACTTTCAACTTGTAATATTAGCGCTATTTAGCTATATAAATTGAAAGTAATGGGAGAGCTAGAGTGAAGACGGACGCGCTAAACCTTCTCTGATTTACCATAGACTTGAAATAAGTTGTAACACATCCCACGCTAGCATTAGTGCGCCACTTGCAATATTAATGGTTCTGGACCAATAGATTTACATGTATATATGTCATACTAGTGACTATCAACCTGATTACTAGTGACTATTAACCTGAATACTAGTGACTATTAACCTGATTACTAGTGACTATCAACCTGATTACTAGTGACTATTAACCTGAATACTAGTGACTATCAACCTGATTACTAGTGACTATTAACCTTAATACTAGTGACTATTAACCTGATTACTAGTGACTATTAACCTGATTACTAGTGACTATTAACCTGAATACTAGTGACTATCAACCTGATTACTAGTGACTATTAACCTGAATACTAGTGACTATTAACCTGATTACTAGTGACTATTATCCTGAATACTAGTGACTATCAACCTGATTACTAGTGACTATTAACCTTAATACTAGTGACTATTAACCTGATCACTAGTGACTATTAACCTGATTAATAGTGACTATTAACCTGATTACTAGTGACTATTAACCTGATTACTAGTGACTATTAACCTGAATACTAGTGACTATTAACCTGATTACTAGTGACTATTAACCTAAATACTAGTGACTATCAACCTGATTACTAGTGACTATTAACCTTAATACTAGTGACTATTAACCTGATTACTAGTGACTATTAACCTGATTACTAGTGACTATTAACCTGATTACTAGTGACTAACCTGAATACTAGTGACTATTAACCTGATTACTAGTGACTATTAACCTGATTACTAGTGACTATTAACCTGATTAATAGTGACTATTAACCTGATTACTAGTGACTATTAACCTGAATACTAGTGACTATTAACCTGATTACTAGTGACTATCAACCTGATTACTAGTGACTATTAACCTGAATACTAGTGACTATTAACCTGATTACTAGTGACTATCAACCTGATTAATAGTGACTATTAACCTGATTACTAGTGACTATTAACCTGAATACTAGTGACTATTAACCTGATTACTAGTGACTATCAACCTGATTACTAGTGACTATTAACCTGAATACTAGTGACTATTAACCTGATTACTAGTGACTATCAACCTGATTAATAGTGACTATTAACCTGATTACTAGTGACTATTAACCTGAATACTAGTGACTATTAACCTGATTACTAGTGACTATCAACCTGATTGCTAGTGACTATTAACCAAAATGCTAGGACTCTCAGCTGAAGTTGTTGCACAGAATAAGAGATTTATATTCTCATATGAAACCGAAAATTATCCACTCACCTTATTTTGATGTTTTTGGAGACTATCCACCTATTCCTCAGACACAAAAATCATATGAGTGTAGATCATTTGCTGTTTCTTATAATAATTGCTAATAATGTACACAGATTGCTGACTATAGCTTGTGTGTTATTTAATGTTTTGAATGCATAATGTATAATATTAATAAGTGTGTATGTGTGCAGTTAACCACAGACAATGCCCAGAATCTGGGCTTATCACCATTTGGCCAAATGTTGTCAGAAACCCTTCATGTTATAAATATGAGTGAGTGCCAGCTATGTTGTGTATGATATTGAAATATTATCTTTACCTATTGGACCTTGCACCCAGCTTGTCTGGGGAGTCATAATGTAAACACAGCTTTCTGTGAGCACCAGCTGAGCACCCATAGCTTTTAGTTTTGCCAGTGATATTGGATGTGTATCCATTTCAATTTGAGGGTGCAGTCCACTCCATGTTTTATATATGTCTAGGATAGCTGTGACACCCTTATATGCATATCAATTTGGTTGGAAACTAGCATGTATGACTGTAGACCGAGACCCAGGTATAAAGAAGCTTGATGTATCACCTGGGCCTACCACGACTTGGTCAGGTGCCATAGCGAACTCTTTGTATGATGCATTTGAGTGGCAACTATTCTGCGTCTTGTGTCTGATATATATCTTTAGCATTTAAATGCTATAGTATGAGAAACATTACACCCATTGTATAGGGTTCTCTTTGTGCATTTCATAGCTCATATCATTTTAATGTTTACATCTTTGTATTGTATTAACTGTGCCCTGTGGGCTTTAATGCATATAAAACATTAATTAGGTGTGTCACCTCAGATGTTAAAATATGCCAAGGGTGTCCCAGAGAATAAACTTTGGGAACCACAACTATATACTTATGCTTTTTTTTTTCTCTCCTACCACAGGCAAAAGCAACAGGGGAGGAACTCTTTCACAAAGTGTGTGAATCGCTTAGCATTAAAGAAGCTCACTTTTTTGGCCTCAGTATTGTGAAAAGTAAGTGAGTTACACAAAATTAACACGCGTGAAAAGTATGGAGTCGGGGGGGAGACACAGGCCATAATGATTCCTTCTACGTTTAATAATTTAAATAAACTGCTGTTTAAATGCACAAAGGTGCAAGATTCCCAAACATACCAACACAAAGAGACACAGACGTTAATTAAAGTTTCATTATTCCGAAAATTGTTTCGATTATCAAATTTACTGCTGCTGTATAGTGCTTTAGACACATGAACACTCCTAAGCTACCTCACTAAGCTTCCATGGAAAGAAGTTAAAGAGACATGAATCTCAAAATTGTTCTTTTATGATTTAGGCAGCGCATATAATCATAAACAAATTTCCAATTGTCTTCTGTTATCAGATTTGCTTCATTCTCTTAGTATCCTCTGTTGAAGTTGCAACTATGCACTATTGGGAGGTAGCTAAGCACACCGGTCAACCTGTTGAAAAAGAGGCATATATGTGCAGCCACCAATCAACAACTAGTTCCCAGAAGTTCACATCTGCTCCTGAGCCTAACTAGGTATGCTTTTCAGCAAAGGATACCAGGAGAACAAAGAAAGCTAGATAATGAAAGTGAATTGGAAGGTTGTTTAAAATTGCATGTTCTTTCTGTATCATAAAAGTTTAATTCCGACTTTACTTTAAGTCTGAAAACAGGATACTAAAAGATAAAGGTAAATTATAATCATAGACGTAAAATGTAACTGTCTAAACAATGCATACATTTGAATTTGACTTTAATGTCCTTTTAAGAATATCCTACTGAACAAACTTTTTTAAACTGTAATATTAACCAGTTATGCAGTGTACTAGTTATGTGTCAACTAATTCTTAAAGTGAATGTCAAGTTTGATGATAAAGTGCCAGGTTTTTAAAAATTTTATTAAAAACAGGGGCACTTTAATTTATCAAAATTTACATTTCACTCCTGTTGTGAAAAAAACTTACCTTTTAAACTTGACAGCAGCTCCAGCTTCCTCCGGTCGTCGCAAGCCATTTCTGACGTCAGAAATGATGGATAGGCCATCCTCCAATCATGGCTTCCCCCCGGGGAATCAATGTCTGATTCAACGCCGTAATTGGAGGAAGCCGGATTCCTCATTTTAGACCCAGGAAGAGGCTTTGCGACGGGTGGAGGAAGCTGGAGCTGCTGTCAAGATTAAAAGGTAAGTTTGTTTTTTTCACAACAGGAGTGAAATGTAAATTTTGATGAATTAAAGTGCCCCTGTTTTTAATCCAATTTTTAAAAACCGGGGCACTTTAGGATCAAAATTTATATTCACTTTAAGATATAGCTTTTCTTTGAGTGCCTTTTGTGATAATGTATACATCTATATTTACTGCTATAAAATATAACATAATTGATATCAGTTCATCTTAAAAACAAATTAAGTTTTGAAGTCAAAGGAGAACCAGTATTGCAAGAAACAGCTGTGAGCTGATGTTTGCTAGTGTGGTTTTTGGACAATTTCTCTATATGGGGAGGTTGAGCCAATCAAGGTGAATGATTCCAAACCAGAGCTTTCCTGTGTTTGAATGGTAATAAAGCTTTTTATCTTGAGATAATTCAGATTTATTTTCAAATCTGTTATGATGTTACCAGTTTAGCATGGTATGTAAAGGATAATACATATATATTTTTTTTTCTTGGCAAAAGAAAATATTTTAAAATATATTGCAATTTTTTTATATAGCACCGGTTGTCCACAAATGAGTAATTTGTTCTTGGATATCAGATCTTCTAAAACATGCATTTTCTGCTAGTATCAGTTTGGACTTAGGTTTAACCTAACAATCCAGTCTACTCTGTAATGAGAAATAATGGCACATGATGAGGTTGCTTTAATATTAACTGGTAATAATTAGCACACTGAACTGTGTTTTTGTGCCTTAAAATGTTTAGACTCTTTAGTGGGGAGGATGCTTAGAGTTGTTCTCCACTTTACTCTGGAGTGGTGGTCAATCACCCCTTCCTTATTTTTGTTGCTCGCTGATGTTGGGGCACAATGGGGCATGACTAAGGGTTCCTCCTTATGTATGTTGCTGATAAGTGCTGGGGTGTGATGACATCATCAAAAACATGTGCAATGATGTCACGCACTATATGGAATATCTAAAGGCAGTGAACTTTTCTCATTGCTTCTTTTGTGGGAAAATAGCTTATATGTCCATCGTAAGTCAGTTGCCACCACATCTAGAGGGATAAGTTAAGAGACAGGGGTCTGTTCTTTTGAATTAAACACTTTTTTACATTTTATAAAACATGCATTTAAAATTTATTTTTTAATATACATTTAAGTGTTTTTTTCCTATGTAGGAAACACAGTGTTTGTGTTTAATACTTATTTAAATAAGCATAACATAAAACATTCCAGAGCACTGTGAGTAGTGCGGTTTTTCTAATGACCAGTAAAAAAACGTTGCATATTAATTTAGTATCAGGTTTCAGCTGAACCTGCACAGTAAACTCACAAGTATATGTTAGCCTTCTGTAATAAGAACAGATTTACATGTTGCAAAAAGTAATAAATCATAATCATAAAATCCACTAAACTTTTAGAAATTATTACGGTGATTCTTCAAGGATTTAACAGAATATTGATTATTTATGTATGTAAAAAAAAATATATATTTTTTTTTAAGAACTATTTTTATATTATTAACAGTGTTAAAGGTATATAAAACCCATTTTTTTTCCTTCATGTCTCAGAGCATTACATTTTAAGCAACTTTCTAATTTACTCCTATTATGAATTTTTCTTCATTCTCTTGGTATCAGCAAGCGCGCCCCAGGTGCTGAACCAAAAATGGGCCGGCTCCTAAGCTTACATTTCTGATTTTCAAATAATGATAAAAAGAATCATAAAAGAAAAAAATTGGGTTTCATATCCCTTTAAGTTCTTTAAATTTGAAAATAGAAAAGGCAAAAGTAAACCACCACAAAACAGTTTGCATTCAAAAGAAATGACAGAGCTACAGTTGGCAAAGGTTGCCACATTTCTTGGATAAAAAAAAATAGCTGTTGTGTTAATCAGCATAAATAATTATGAAACATAACACAGAAACTAAAGCTGATAGGACAGTTTTTAACTGATAATTCCATTTCATTTTAGATTCCCATACACTTAGACGTTTTACCATAGCAGGGTCTTTATTTCTAATTGTATGCTTCACAACATTATCAGACAAACAGGTTATTAACATATCAGGGGCCCAGAGAAAATCCAGCTTATTAATATAGTTCTGCTTTTAAAATATGCAAGTAAGCTAAACATAAAGCAGTGTCTCTCTGTGTGTTAGCTCAACATATTTTAAGTTATTGGCGTGGCAAGGGGAGGTTATTGAGTTTCATATATGCTTTGCACAGCCTTTGTGACATGCGCCGAGGTCAGAGGCTGGGGAGGCACTGACTAGTATCAGAGCACTGAGATATTAGATACACTATTTTCTGGTTATTAATCCAGTTTCAAAAATTTCCATTTAAGGTCTTAGAAATTAGAACTTCAACTTGGTTTAGTAATAGGTTAATTTTAACACATTGGTTATTAAAGGAATAGTCTAGTCAAAATTAAACTTTCTTGATTCAGATAGAACATACAATTTTAAACAACTTTCCAATTTACTTCTATTATCTAATTTGCTCAATTCTGTAGATATCCTTTGTTGAAGAAATAGCAATGCACATGTGTGAGCCAATCACACAAGCCCTCTAGGTGCAGCAACCAATCAGCAGCTACTGAGCATATCTAAATATGCTTTTCAGCAAGTGATATCAAGAGAATGAAGCAAATTAGATAATAGATAAATTAGATAATAGAAGTAAATTAGAAAGTTGTTTAAAATGACATGCTCTTTCTAAATCACGAAAGAAAAAAAAAATTGGCTTTCATGAGGTGCAAAGCATGTTAGCCAAGGGAAGTGACTTTCTGTTATTGTGAGATAAACCCAGCTAGTAGTTTCTCATATTTTGGATTTATTAGGATTTGAATTGTCACCCATATGAGCATCACACACACAGAGATACACAGACAGACACCCACACGTAAGTAGTTCCCCACACCCACAACATTACCACACAGATATTTACTCCCTGCAGACCTGCTGACTCCATAATATAGACTAACACACCCAAATGTCTATGGGTAAAACTCATGTGTCCTGCACTGAACCACAGCTTCTTTGTCCTATATATGTAAAACAGTCTTCAGCTTGTGTACTGCTTGCTGCTGGTGCCAGCTGGAAGCATTACAAGAAACAGAATAGAATTGTACTTCTGACCTGTGCTATGTTTAAACCTCTCTTTAATAACACTACATTTGTCTAAGGATCCCCTTGTATAAAGGGAATTAAGATTGTAAAATAATATTAAAATTATTTTTTTATACAGACATGGAATACATAGCAGCAGGTAAAGCACTGCAATGAAAAAAATCTGCATACAAAATATTGAAAAGCATTTAAACTGTCATCTTGCTGGTTTTTGCAAATTGCTTCTAAACTAAATTTTAGGCCAAATGAGAATACACAGATTCGTTAGCAACCCCCTCTGCAAGTGCAAGGGCTCCACATAATAACATAGGAACTGCTGAGAATACAGAAACCCTAGAGACACTTTTCTGCAATGAGATTTCTTAGTGAACATTTCTCTGCAGGTCATTTTGAAATTGAATTTTAAATTAGGCAGTTACACTAAAGCACCAACTAAATTATAATGTGTTAACTGGAGAATAAAGCATTTTTTTTAAAGTGTGAAAATATATTGCAGCAGCTGAAAATTGCATTGCAAATTAGCTTCTGAGAACAAAAAAATTATGTTTTTTTAAAAATGTTTCTTGAATAAATGTGTTTCCTTTGCTCTTTGCCTAACATCACATTATTATTAAGTAAAAATATAGTAATAAAAAGGTGCATTGCTAACAAGAACATCTTGCGTTCAGTAGTCACAGCTTTGCAGACCGGGAAAGACTAGGGGGTGGGGTTGAAAACTCCCAATCAGTATGCTGCCCCATATTTGTTTGTCTTCTTCAAACAGCATGCCACTCTGGCTGCCCAGTATTAAAGGGACAGTCTACTCCAGAATTGTTTTTGTTTAAAAGATAGATAATCCCTTTATTACCCATTCCCCAGTTTTCACATAACCATCACTGCTATATTAATATATATTTTACCTCTGTAATTACCTTGTATCTAATTTATCAGGACTGCATAATAGTGAGTCATTTAAAATATTCATGTTTTGCTTATGCATATTTGAATTGAGGCTGACACTAATTCTGCAGCCTTCTGCTGTCCCCCCCACTTATAAAATACAGACTGGGACGCTACCTCATGTCAGATGATATAGTGACTCTCTATGGATATAGTATCTTTTGGCATTGCCCACTTGATTGATATCTCAAAAAGAGAGACCTTGTGACTGTGCTGTTCTTAAAGGACCACTCAATGTAGTAGAATTGCAGACTCCTCCGCCCACTTCTCATGCTGTTCTTAGCATATCGGTGACAAAACTGGCTTCCTCCAATCGTTGCTTGGCCTCACGAGCTGGATGCACGACATGAGCATTGCTGTGCTAAGTACAGAGGAGCTGCGGGCGGAGGATCGCCGGTCTGGGTTTCCTAAAGAAAAAGGTAAGTATTTAAAAAAAAACGCTGCAATGTAAAGTTTAATGAATGAAAGTGCCCTTGTTTTTAATTGCATTTTTTAAAACCGGGCACTCATTCATTCAACTTTACATTCACTTTAAGTATCACGAGTGGGGGTTTAATTTTAAATATGGAGAATGAAAACATATGTAAGTTAATAAAAATAGTAACACAAGGTAGATTTACGTATACAACCATGCTGGATTTACAGTGCTAGTGTTAAAAGATGTGCATCCTATGGTAGGATTAGCAGATCAATGCTTAGTGATCTAGAATAGCTTCTAGTGAAATTTGTAATGAGCGTTTACTAATTGAATTAGTGCCTTTTCTCAAAGCACAATTGGAAAAAAAGGTGGATTGTTAGCTCTGTGGCTGCCGAGAGGACTGCGTCACATTGCAGAACTTGTACTAAAGGAACTGAGTCAGCGTTTGTCTATGAGAATAAACATTTCAATTTGAATGAAAGAAATGTAACATTCAGATGTTGAATTTCATAGACTTGTAAATAATCTACTCTCCCATCCCATAGAATTTAATAATAGAATAATTTACATTTGATTGGGCACTTAAACGCTAAAGGGACAGTAGCTACCATGACATTTCAGTATAAAAAGTTTATTATTTGTTTCCCCCCTCATGTAATTTAACGCTGAAATTGACGGTTTTCAAATTCTTTGAACTTGAAATGCACACTGCAAACTTTTAAAGACTAACCCTGCTACATATCTGTATCTAATTGTCCTCAGAAAACCAATGAAGTTTTTGCTAAATTAATGACTGTGGCTAGCCTTGTCTACTCCCGTAGCAAGCTTGGAATGGCTCTTCCAAAAAGGCAGGTGATGGGAAGCGTTTGGCTATTAAAAAACAATTGCATCAAACAAGATGTTTATTTTTAAAATGTTTAAACTTGGCTGAAATTTTATAGCAAAATAATTTCTTATAATTAAAAGGTGTTTAGAGTTCCTTTAACATAATCTTTATGTCATTAGTGAAAAATACACACACTCCAACCACTCTACACTTAAAGGGACATTAAACCTAAAAATTTTCTTTCATGATTCAGACAGAGAATACAATTTTAAACAAAATTCCAATTTACTTCTATTATCTAATTTGCTTCAATATTTAGATATCCTTTGTTAAAGAAATAGCAATGCACATGGGTGAGCCAATCACATGAGGCAAATATGAGCAGCCACCAATCAGAATCTACTGATCCTATCTAGATATGCTTTTCAGGAAGGAATATCAAGAGAATGAAGCAAATTAGATAACAGAAGTATATCAGAAAGTTGTTTAAAATTGTCTTCTCTATCTGAATCATGAAAGAGAAAATTTGGGTTTAATGTCCCTTTAAAGGGATATTCCAGCCAAAATTGGAAACCACATGGGTGCATTTCAGGGATAGGCACGAGCCAAGGTTGTGGCGGACATTTTCTAAAGTAAAGACCTTTAGTGAAGGACACCAAGGTATATTTACAATTAAAACTATTATTTTATAGTGCTGAATTTTATTATACAGATGCAGAAGATACACATCCAGTATTTCACTCAGGCTTTATTTATTCCATAACTTATCACCCAATATTGCTAGCAGTCTCTTGACAAGCCACTAATTTTATTCACACTAAATATTTTCCCTTTCCTATTATTTAATCAGAAAGAAAAGATATACTAAGGTTATGATTCCCAACCTTACTATATCTTTTCTTTCTATTTAAATACTACTTATAATAAACCTCAGGTGCTGGTTAAAGTGTTTTACCTTTGCATATAAAGCTCCAGGGACACAGTGGCAGCTTGCTTCTTGAATCTTCCCTCTCTCTCTGTCTCACTCAGAGTCATTTTCTGGTACTAAGCGGCATCATGTGTGAGTGGCCCCAACTCTGCAAAACGTGGCGCCGCATGTGTTAAGGAGGAGTCAGGACCAGTATTCATCTGTTTTACTCCTCCCTCCCCCCAGCAAAATGGGCGGCGGACACTGCAAGGGCCAGTCACGGACACCAGTGTCCGTGTACGGACACCTTGCCTATCCCTGGTGCATTTCGATATTGAACAGAAGCAATTTTGTAGTATACATAAAAATGCTGGAAAATGACTCTATCTATGACTTGTACAAATGCATTAGCTGTCTTGATGTTGTTATGCTGATTAAATAGACAAACAGCTATTGCTGAATGCTCATCCATAAATTTAGTTGATAACAAATACCCTAAAATGCTTTTGCACCATCCTTGTTGTGCATCCCACGTACTGAACCTGTCACGCTTGACAAGTGTTAAATGCCATAATCACTGGATCTGAAACATGTTCAGTGTGCAGCAGGTTAGCATAAACCAATGCCTTGTATTGAAATATATTGTGTATGAGTTATACATTGCTTTCTATTGGGTTACGGCATCTGATAACAAGCCAGGTCAGTTATTGTTATTATTTTATTATTAACAATCATAATAATGTTATTATTTTTGTGTTTTTAATTATATTACAACTGGTTGCAAATCACTGATATATCATGATATACAGTGATTCAGTACATATTTATGGATGTCAGTAGAGAGGTGGACTGGTTTTGCACATGGTTATAGTCAGTAGTATATAGTACCTTTTTCCAGACAGGTCTACAAGACTGAAATGATAGCAATTACTTATGTTAATTTGTTTGTTTGGGTATACATGGGAAGTAATATAACAAAAAGTGACCAAATATGCAAAGGACTGGAGGCCTTGTATGTGACAGAACACAATGGGACTGTATAAATTATGGAGAAGCTCCTGTAATAAAAGGGCAATGCAAATACCTATAGATAATTAAACATATATAAAGTTTGGTAACTCAATAAAGATTTTCTTTTGTGACACTAGAAAATCGATAGCACCACTTGCTTATTGGTCAGATCTGCTTTGCAATACTTTTTTGGTGTCCAGATTTCTAAATGGAGAAAAAAAAAAGAAAAAGAATGCAGCCAAACCATCTGACAGAGATTTTGTTGGCTTCATCGCTAATCCAAATCACCTACGTGAGGGAAGAAAAAAGGGCGCTCTTTGTTTTTGCAGATGGAGGCTTACACGGCAGGCTAACATTCCAGCTATATTAATTTCATTAAAGCTGGAATGTAGTGCAGCATTCCTACATAGACAGGAGGACTAGAGTAGAGGATGCCAACTGTGCTCTTTTATCTTTCAGAAATGTTTGTGCATGCTCTTTATTACTTTTGTACTTAGTACTAGCGTAAAGCAAATGCGCCATGTATTGCTTATTTCAATGTCAATTTGGCTTGGGCTGCCATTACTGATTTTCAGAATTTTGCCAGTTGAATTTCTGGACAAAAAACAAGGTCAATATAAATGATCCATAAATTGTAGAAAGGCCATTCTCAATTGCAAGTGCTGTGTTATTGCACAAATATAGACCTTTAAATACTTTTTTTTCCTCCTGTGGTCTGGCTGGATGCTTTTGGTCCCCACAGCCAATATGTCTTTCTATATTTTATTTTAAAAAAATTCCACCGGTTGCAAAGAGACAATCTGGGGCAGTTTAAAAAGATAAAAGGGTCAAAACAGAAGAAGTTGTGCAATTTATTTGTTTTAGCAAAAATGCTTCTAGCAAAAGTTATTCCTGTTTCAGTGGCATGTGCGCAAGTCTTTAATGACGTAATATACACCACCGCCAGCTTTCTGAGTAGGCATATTGTGTTTGAATTCTCCTCCTTTAGTCACACATAGCAAATGTGCGTGTGCCACTGAAACGATAATAACTTTTACTTGAAGCATTTTTGCTAATGGAAGTATTCTGCAAAAATGCTTTTATTTAAAATTGAAATGTACCCATGAGCATTTCAATGTGGATAATTGTGTCCCTTTAAAGGGACACTCAAGTCAAAATAACTTTTATGATTCAGAAAGAGCAGGCAATTTTAAGACACTTTCCAATTTACTTCCATTATCCAATTTTGTACAGCCTTTTCATATTCACACTTCCTGGAGAACAAGATCCTACTGAGCATGTGCACAAGCTCACATGGTATACATATACTAGTCTGTGATTGGCTGATGTTTGTCACATGATACAGGGGGCAGGAAAATGGGAGAAAAAAATAAATTTGTTAGAAAAAAATCTACTGCTTATTTGAAATTCAGAGTAGGTGTTATATCATATTTTTATTATGCACCTGTTAATTATGCAATCCTACTGCATTGCAACAGTACATAGATACTGGGTATACTTTTTATATGAAACGGGGAGAATGTGTACTTTAATATACCACTTTATTAATTTATCTTGTATATAGCCCACCATCATATAAGTTTACAAAAATTGAGAACACTGTATCATTTCTGATTCATTGCCCAAAATTCTCTAATGCAAATGTATTTCCATATCCTTAGATTCACTAGAACTCGATGACCTGGCTAGTATCTAAATAGAAATCAGAGGGGCTATAGATGATGCTCCTATCTTTTAGTGTATTTTGAAGACTTCTCTCCAATTCCTGTGGTATCAACAGGAACAAGTTCACTAAGTTGCAAAGACCTCTTTAGTGTCATTGCTGATTAGACTATCAAAGGTACTGGAGAGACTTGTCTAACTGGAAAAAATATAGACTAGCATTTTACAAAGGTATCAATACATATCCCAGGAAAAGTAAATAGAAACCAAAAATAATTTGTAATGCATTATATTCATCTAAAGGCATCCACAATAAATAAATACATTTTGCCTTTGATTTTCCTTTGTTTAGGGCTTGGGTCTGTAAATCATAAACATGTTTTTTAGATGTTACTTGTTATTATTTTCTGTTTTTATTTATATTTATCAGTTTTCTTCATTGCATCCAATTGTGAAACAAATAATTTGTTATCATTTATAGCCATTAAAATAAAAAAGCCAACAAGTTGCTAAGATGACAGAAAGCACAATTTTATTAAGTCCAAGACGAACATAATAAACATGTATTTTTGGTCAGGTCATCCAAAGTCACCAGACTGTCATTACATCCTTAAAAAAACGTTGTCCCCACTTATCTTGCTTAATTAACTTCTGTTGACCCTAGTTGGGGTCATCTTGGGGATGAGAGTACTTCATCTCTGTCCCTAGGTTTAATTCAATGGGTGGGGGGTAGAGCTCTTCTGGTGACAGACCCCATTTCTTGATACCTTGATGTTGGAGCTTTGCCAGACAGAGGATCTCCAGGAATCTTGGATTAAGTTGGTGCTCCAAGGCATTACTAATGCAGCTGTGGATTAAAATAGTGCATATTTAAACCTTAAAGAGACAGTGTTCTCGAATCCCCCCCCCCCCCCCTTTGCGTGTTCCCAACTATCCATTTTACCTACTGGAGTGTATTAATTAGAATCTTTGAACAATGATACTTTTTTTCTTCTTTTTTTATTGGACTATCTATATATTTATACGTAGACAAAGCTTTTGGAATATCCAGAAAGCTTGTCCAGTAAAATAAAGTATCATTGCTCAATGCAATACTCTTGTTATTTTGGTATTTAAATTGCAAATAGCTCCTTCCCCTTTTTATTTTCACTTCCACAATAGTGGATTTTGCCTATTGTATTCCCACTTATACTGAAAATTTCAGAACTTAGTAGGTCCTAAGGGCAGGAAGGGGTTATGTCATTCTAACTGCACTGGGCTTTAGCACCCTTAGGACGGCATAGAAAGTCCTAACCATTTGGCTGTACTGAACCCATAGGCGCTTCCTAAATGGGATCACAGGCTAGAGGGTGTGCTTAGCATCATAGGTACTCCCCTCTGACACAATCCCATCATTGAAATCACACTATCGCCTGAACGATCTTGTGATTTAAATTTTTACTTATTTGTTTACATCAGAATGTTGTTCCGATGTAGACAAATAAGTACTATCAGTAAAGGGTTAAGTTATGGTTACAGAAAAACAAAAACATGTGAACAAAAGGGTTTAGGTCAAATAATACTTCCAGTGTGGAGGAGGTTGTGACAGAGAGGTACTAAAATGTTAATTTCCCATTTTTGATTCTAAGTATTAGCCTTTGAGTAAACCGTAATAAAGAAGATAAGGACTTTGTGAAATAATGAGACAGATAACATCTGAGGTATTATCTCCATACAAGATCAGCCTATTGTATTGGGTTGTGGTTTCTTCTTCCTGTGTTTATCAGAAATGGCTATTTCATATACAAAAATATTCATAAATAATACTTTCTCATGCATTTTTAACTCTGCAGCTGGTAAAACAAGTAATTGGAAACACATTAATGAGAAACAAATTTTACAGTACACTATCCCTTTGAGTTTATGTGGCGTTACAGCAGTGCATGCAGAACATGTTTGATTAAACGCAGAACCGAAAATAAAGCGGCGCTCTTGTGCTCTCTTTCAGATAATGAATACATATTCATGGACCTAGAGCAAAAGTTAAGCAAATATTTTCCTAAGGAATGGAAGAAAGAAACGACACGCGTAAGTATTAACATCACCAACACCTCAATTTCTTAATAGTTCTCCTGCTGACAGGAAGTCACGAAGTAGATGCTGATAAAATACTGAATAGCTTTGTCTTACATAATAATGAATCATTGCTAATAGAGATGATTGCTAATGCTATAAAAAGTATCAGTGTATCATCTAAGATGTCAGGCTTCAGTATGAAGATCTAACTGTTACATCAACACTGTAACCTTTATGAAAAGTACAGTGCAGAGCATATAAAAACATTACACATATTAAAAGAATGTGTAAAAGGACAAGGGCAGCGAGAATGAAACAGAAGTGTTATCACAGCATTAACAGGTTAGTAAAGGTTACTGACACTCCTAGGAAATTTTATTTCAGTAAAATATTACAAGCGTAGCTCATTTTTATACTAAACATTTTTACCTGCTCTTGATTGACAACAGTCTGTTGTGCTCTGCACAGTAGCAGTAGGTAGAGAATGACAGGTTGGGTTAGATTCCTTACCTCTCAGCTGTGGCAGAAATGCATTATTTTGCCTCCTATAAATATGTTTTTCATGCAAATATGTTGGCTCCGTTCAGCTTTGCACGTGTGTCAACCTTCTGTGTGACAAATGGTAGAACCTTTAGGTAGGAGGTCAATGCTAATGAGTTTATGAACTATACCTGCAGACAGACTGATAGAGAATACATCATAGCTGAAATATTTTGAATACATATGAGCAACTATACTTGTTCAGTGGGTTCCATGTCCTGGTAAGGGATAGTTAGAAGAAATTAAAAAATGCAGGTGCATCCCATAGCTATTCAGGTTTCAGATTTTTTTTCAGCAGCATTTATATTAAAGGGATATTCCAGTCAAAATTGGAATCCATATGGATACATTTCAGTTTTGAATATAAACATTTTTGTAATATACATGCATTAGCAAAAATGCTTCTAATAAAAGCTATAGCTTTTTCAAAAAGTGTATTTAGGTATGCACCGTGCACCAGCATTTTAAAAAGAGCACTTGGTCTGAGAGCTTAGAATGCTTGTACCATCTGGTAATGACTCAATTTGTTCATTGCTGACATAATACCAGCCCCACTGGCGCTCTGAGCAGCTGCATTATTTAAAATGCTGGTGCACTGAGAATATCTAGCTATGCATCACATGCACGTGCAGAGAAAAATGTTAACACTAAAACAGTGATAACTTTTACTAGAAGCATTTTTGCCAATACATGTATATTTCAAATATGTTTATATCCAAAGATGTAATTCATCTATGTGCATGCAAATTTTGTCCCTTTTAAGATAAAATTGTTCCAATCACCTCATACAAAAAGAATTGAAACATATTTTTATATTTTATTTTAAATACTTCCTACTTTCATGGTAAGTTGATCATGCTCAGATAGCTTCTGATGTTGTTTATTCATTTTTAGGAGAAGTTGGATGTGCAAAATGTTCAGATGTATCTTTCTATCTATTTATCTCATCAACATTTATTTTAAAACGGTGCTAAATTCTATAGTGCTGGGTGAATTAGTGGGAGTACATAAACAGATTCATGGTAAAAAAATACACATACATAAAACAAATTAAACAAAACAAATACACATTTTTTCTGATATTACAATATTTTTTTAAAACAAACATACTTTTTACTTTCAAAGTAGTGTTTTAATAACTTATTTCTATATGAATTTTATTCTAGGGTACAGAGAAGTTTAGTCCTCCCTGTGTTGCTTTTTTCCGAGTGCAATATTATGTAGAAAATGGAAGAATTATAAGGTAAGCACATATGTGCCAATATTTGGTGACCTGTATATGTTGTTTTTGGCTGCAAGCAACATAAGTTAAGTTATTCTAGTGTTTATTTGGTAGACTACAATCTATAGTTAAATTGCAATGTTATGTGTTTTCTTAAGCCTTAGTTATCTCAGTCTTTTGGCCTTTGGCCTGAGGCGTTTATCATGGTCTCGCTGACTTTCAGGAATGCATGAAGTGTTTTTATTGTGTATGAGAAACTAAGGGAGCAGCAAGTGAGGTGGGGGGAGGTATTGTGTTGTGGTATGTTTCTGAGTCAGAAATGAAAGAATAGGATACCATGTCATACCCAGGCCTGGCAACTTTGTCCCTGAAAACCTAAAAAATATTACATTTTCATTGCGCCACTTGTCATAGATGGAAAGCAAGAGTCACACTTTCTGACAGGCTTCAGAGTCTTTACCAATAGTTGGCTGTGCATCTGAAGCTTTTCCATAACACCTAAATTGTAAGTTCCCACGGGAACACAACAACTCCTTCTGTATCAGCATGCCCGTTTTTTTGTGGTTTTGTTCCCATTATATTTCTATTGCACTTGTTTGTTTGTTTTTAAAAGTGTTATAGTATATGTTTACACTATAAATAAATTCTAATAATAATTTGAATCTAGCCCTGAATTAAATATTATTATTATTATTATTTGTAATGCATCAACAAATTCAGCAGTCTAGAATTCTAAATCACCATTAGAGAACAGCTCAAAGTGAGGTTACTTAAAATTATTTTAAAAAAAATGGACAACTTGAATATTTAAAATTTCTCAGAAAAGCAAACAAACATATAATTTAAATGTCTTTTTTGTAGATTTTAATATTTGGCCAGTGGCCATTTGATGGTGAGAAAAAAAAAAGGTAGATACAATCTACAGATAACAAATAACTACAGGCAAAATGTTGCATACAACCTCTGGTAAAACAAGATTCCTAAATTCCCACTACTCTTTTGAAACTTTGTTCGTGTTTCCATGTTAGATGTAAATAAACAACTAATAATACATTATTTTCTGAGAAAAAAACACCAAAACAAATGATGAATATACAGTGGAAGCTTTTAAAGGGACATAAAACAAGTTTGGATAGAGACAAAATATAATAATATGTACTTTAATTACTTTACCTGCACATTTATTCTGCAGTGCCTCACCATTAACCCTTTCTTTTTAGTTTCTGAATTGTAAAGTTCTAACTTCCCCCACACATTTCCTTCTATGACTGTATCTATATCTATTGTTGTTTTGGTAGAATGCAAAAGTGAATAGGGTTTATCTGCTGGAGCATGCCTAGAAGCTGTGAACTCAATTGAAATACAATGCCTGTGTCTAAACACTGATAGGGGGTGGAGTTGGCTGCTCCAGGCAGCTTAGCTATGTAATTTATTTCGATTATTTTTTTAATTATTTTAAAATACTTGCCATCAATTTTGAAACAATTTTTTTATGCAAACTATTTTTTAATTAATTAGCACTTTTAGATATGCACAGATCTCAACCTGTTTTATGTCCCTTTAAGGCATAGACAGGAAACCCGTTTTCCTCCTGAGGACAACTTTGCAGCCCCCAAATCCTTAAATGAGCTGCAGAATGCCCTCAGCTGTTGTTTTTGAACCACTTCAAAAGTGGTAAAATCCACTACATGTTTATAGGAGTGGGGATTACATGAGGAATAAGAATTACAGGTGTTTTTTTGTAGGATGAACAGAAGAAATGCATGTGCTTGGAAAGAAGAAACCTCCAAATCTACATGCAACCCCTGGGCAGCTAATTTCTTGTCACTTATTTAAAGGGACAGTAAAGTAAAAATAACGTGCAATTTGAAACAACGTTCAAATCTACTACTCATATCTAATTTGCTTTGTTCTTTTGGTATCCATTGATGAAAAGCATACCTAGGTAGGCTCAGGAGCAGCAATGCACTTTTTTGAATTACCTGCAGATTTGTGGCTGCACATGTATGCCTCTTGTCATTGGCTTACCCGATGTGTTTAGCTAGCGCCCAGTAGTGCATTGTTTCTTTTCAAAGAAGGATAATAAGAGAATTAAGTGCATTTGATAATAGAAGTAAATTGAAACGTTGTTTGTAAGGTTATGTTCTATTTGAATAATTAAATAAAAATTGGGGTTTCATGTTTCTTTAAGGCTTCCTTTATATCTAGTTTCTCCTCAATTAAAGACCAAGCAAGGGAGTGCCCCTTGCATCACTTACCTCATTCGTCAAATTTTATATGATCTTTCTGCCATTTTGATTTTTTTTTCATAGTGACAAAAAAGCACGGCAACTGTACTATTACCACCTCAAAGACCAAGTACTGCGATCTCATTGTACTCACAAAGAGGAAATTTACTTCTTGCTGGCAGCCTATGCACTTCAGGCTGATTGTGGGAATTTTGACCAAAACATCCATATGAAAAAGTACTTTGAACCTGAATCCTACTTTCCGCACTGGGTAAGATATTAAATATGTAGATGTTTTTAAGGTTGTTAATATTGTAACAATATTACATTTCATAATGCATGATATAGTCACATTAAATATCCTGAGCTGAATATAGAGTCCAAATGCATTATGTAAGTGCATATTTTGTTGTTTATAAATCTTGTTTCTCTGAGTTATTAATATGTTTGTGTGTTTGAAAGCAAAAAGCTAATATTCCCTTTTAGATTATATTCATATATAAATGTAATGTCCCAAAGGTATCCTATTGAGGTGTTTGGTATGGGGTATCAAAAGAGGGTAAGCCAGAGACTTGTGGCCGACATCCATAAGACAACAACTGTACAGATCCACTCCGCCCTTACAGCCCTCTTACCGGTGAAACCCCTCTGGCACTGCTGACACGAGCACTTCTTTTTTTCTATTGCTCCTCCATTGTCCTGCAGGCTATCCCCGGTGTTTCGGCTGGCGTTTCTGTGGATCAATTGCGTGTTCCGACTTCCGTATAGGAGACTCCTGCTACGTGCAGGCAACCCCAATCCACTCAATTACCAAACACCTGCTCCAGACCTCACCGTAGCCAGAAAATATATTTGGCGGATCCGCTAGCATAATCAACGGCATACAAAGAAAAGGTTGATCCGCCACATCAAAATCCAAACTAAAAAAAAAAAAAAGTTCTTTTTCTGTAAAAGCACAAAGCTCCACAAAAATTCTTTCAGACTCACAAGCGGTGTAGCACAATGCTTACGCATTTCAGCCTAAGTGGCCGTAATCATAGCATACAGTGCTAAGTGATACACCTGTTTAAAAGGTGGTGATATTGATAGCTTACTGGCAAAGCGGGAATCTTTTTGGATTTTTACCTTGGGTACTAGGATACCCAAGGGATTGAACTCCAAGTATGACATTATGAATATCTGGGAGTAACTGCACTTGTATAACATATCTGACAATAAGGCAACATTTGGTGCATCTTATGATCATGCAATAAGTAATCAAATATTAGTGATCTAAATAATCACAATAGTTTAACATATAGTGATACTTATTTTCAACATCCTTGGCACATATGTGAAATGCAGTAGAACTTATAGTAGCCTTATAGAGGCATGGACGCTTATACACAGAGATAAGGGCCAAAAGATAAGCCCCTTATGGGACAATATAATGTGGAGTGTTAGTTGAGAGATAACTTCATTTAATACAAAACAACATACTAATACCCAGATAGTGCAATTATGTATAAGATATTTATCAAACTTTCTTGGCCTGTCATGTTAAGTTATATTGTTATTTTGCTTTATCTGCCAATATCCATTTTTTCTATGTGTCTTCTATGTATCTGTTGAGTACTGAGTCCTTAAGTTGACATCTATCACATTTATTATGTTTATGTGTATAACTAAAGTTATACACATTGAAAGCGGAAAATCCTGTATCGATAAACGAATTTAAGAGTATGTCAGCTGGTATGCTACCTCCTCTCTGGTTAATGTCAATGCCCACAGTCCCAATGGGGGACATTTTTCCACCAACAATAAAACAAAATGTGTATATGTAGGTGCAACATAGACAAACACTATAATGTGCCTTTTAAGCCTAATGCAACCAACCTCACTATGCTCAAAGTGTTTTAGCCAACACAAAACCTTTTTATAGGAGGATACTGGGCTACTTTTAAGACATCTATTTAGTAACCAGCAAATAATTTATGTTTTTAATCAAAGAAAGTACAGTTTTTAAGATTTGTAACTTCCCATCTGCTGTGATTTATAAGCCTAGAGAAAAAGGCAAAATCTGTTGAGTTTTTAAGATTTTAGATAAAGTGGTGCAAGGAGCTATCTTAAGGTGCTTTTGTAATATTCTGGACAGCTCTGGAGGTAAAATGGGGCACTATATTGTGCTACAAAAACCAGGACAATTGCCACACGAGAAACCTGAGGGCTATGCGCAGCCCTCAGCTGCCCAGCAGTCCTCTATAGCCTGTTTTCTAAATACATACTCCCAAAATGGCGCTTCCATTTAAATGGACTTTAAACACCTCTTGCTTATGTGTACAAATGTCCCATGCTCCTTAGAGAGATTGCTGTAACCATGGTTATCTTTATAATGTTGCAGATTGCCTAAAACAGCTATTGGTCTGCAGCTTGTAATGGCTTATACTGGCTGTATTAATATGATGCACACATGTGTGTCAAATCTAAAAGATTTTTGTCAAAATGCAATCTATTAATTACATATATGAATTTGAAGCATTTCCCCATGTCTCTTTAAAGGGACAGTCAACTCCAAAAAATGTTATTGTTTAAAAAGATAGATAATCCCTTTATTACCCATTCCCCAGTTTTGCACAGTCAACATGGTTATATTGATATACTTTTTACCTCTGTGATTACCTTGTATCTAAGCCTCTTTTGACAGCCCCCTGATCACATGGCTATTTATTTATTATCTATTGACTTGCATTTTAGCCAATAAGTGCAGTGTCTGCCACAACTCCACGGGCGTGAGCATAATGTTATCTATATGGCCCACATGAATTAGCAGTCTCTTGTAGTTAAAAGCTAATTAAAAAGCATGTGATAAGAAGCTGTCTGTAGTGGCTTAGAAACAGGCAGAAATGTAGAGGTTTAAATGTTATAAAGTATATTAATATAACAATGTTGGTTGTGTAAAGCTTGGGAATCGGTAGTAAAGGCAATGGGGCCCACTTTATTAAGCTTCCATGATGGAGCTTGAGGGCCTGAATTTCTGGCGAGCCTGCAGGCTCGCCAGAAACACCAGTTATGAAGCAGCGGTCTAAAGACCGCTGCTCCATAACCTGTCCGCCTGCTTAGATCAGCCGCAATTCAACCCGATCAAGTACAATCAGGTTGATTAACACCCGCCTGCAGGCGGCCGATTGGCCACGAATCTGCAGGGGGCGGCGTTGCACCAGCAGCTCACAAGAGCTGCTGGTGCAATGCTGAATACGGAGAGCGTATTGCTCTCTGCATTCAGCGAGGTCTGTCGGACCTGATCCGCACTGTCGGATCAGGTCCGACAGACCGTTGTTAAATATACCCCATTATCTATATTTTTAAATAACAATGTTGGTGTGGACTGTCCCTTTAACCGGACATTTAATGTTTTTGCGTAAAAAAATGCTTGGTCCACACTCCCTAGAACATGCCAAAAAGCAAATTCTGTAAAAGTTTTCTTCCAAATGTTGCAAATCAACAACTGGTTTAGGCAATTTGCAGCAGTTTGATGAAAAATAAAAGCAATTAGGTTACACATGAAAACCTGCATGAAATGAAATCCTAGTTTTTATATCCATCTGTTTGTTCTAGCTTAAACAGAAACTCTTTGGGGAATTGATTTCACTCACATATTGTATCTTACTTAAATGGTATTTATTGCATAGCTCACAGCTGCACCCAGTTCATAAATCGAAACATTCCACAGGATTACCATGCCTCAGCTACAACATCCAATGGTATTTACAGAGTGCTTATCATTTACCATAGTCAGAACTCCCGGACCAAAGGGCACTTTGTGGGCACTAACTATTTCACAAAGTACATTTATGCTACTGAGCTCGGACTAATCTGAGTCACTATTTGCACTTGTCTAACTATTTCCTTTTTGCTTCATCAAATGTACCTGCATTACAAAGACCAAGGTTATGTGCTGCATCTTTGGGGGAGTACACTATTAGTTAAATAACTGTGTGTGACTTCTTGGTAAAACAATGTTTGAACATATTATAGACATGAGTAAGACTAATGAATTCCTGCTACAAGCTCAATATTTTAAATGTGAATGACTTAACAATGACTTATACTGTTATTTGATAAAGGAAAGGTTATTGAAAACACATCCATATATGGAACAATTATAACAGACTATATTCACTAGTTGACAGATATATTCCCTGTGAGAGACCCTGGTCCATTCATATAACCATCTTTTGAACTATATTTAAATGAAAAAGAGAGGTACTAAAAAGGAGTATGAAGTACAAAAAACAACAATATATAGGGCATATATATATGAAGCGCAATTGATGGTGCAGGCTGCATTTATCTTGGACTTAGTCTTACACTAAGAATAATGGACAATCTTGTATTACAAGTGAATCTTTAAAAAAAATTAACCAAATCACCTTAAAGGGACAGTTTATTCAAAATTAAACTTTAATGATTCAGCTAGGACATGCAATTTTAAACAGCTTTCCAATTTACTTGTATCATCAAATTTGCTTGTTCTTTTGGTATTCTTTGTTGAAAGCTAAACCTAGGTAGACTCATATGATAATGTCTAAGCCCTTGAAGGACGCCTCTTATATCAATGCATTTTGACAATTTTCACAGTTAGGCAGTCATATGTGCTCTATAGATAACATTGTGCTCACTCCCGTGGAGTTATTTATGAGTCAACACTCACTGGCTAAAATGCAAGTCTGTTAAAAGAACTGAAATAAGGGGGTACTCTGTAGAGGCATAGATACAAGGTAATCACAGAGGTCAAAAGTATATTAATATAACCGTGTTGGTTATTCAAAACTGGGGAATGGGTAATAAGGGAATTATCTATCTTTTTAAACAATACAAGTTCTGGAGTAGACTGTCCCTTTAATGTGGCTGAAATTTTTTTTACCTTGCTCTTCTTTTTTTTTAATGAATAACGCAGAGAGCATTAATAACTTACTCATTGTGTTTGTATTACAAGTGGGGAGTGAGTTGTTGCTGTAAAATTTAGCGTTTTTGAGACCTGAAGTAAACCATTATTATTAGTAATATTATAGCACAGAACTACATGAAGAACTTGACTACTTGCTCACCATCGAGCACACCTTTAATTGTAGAATAAATTCATTTTATCCATTAGCAAGATCAAATCTGAACATAAGTGGCATTTTCAAAATGCAAACATTGCCTGTTTTTGTAACAATTTCATAGTTTAACACAATTCTAAGAATTTTCTGTATTTTCATAACTCCCATCAGATTATTGCGAAGAGGGGAAGCAACTACATTTTGAAGCATGCGCCTGAAATGCACAAAGAACAGCAAGGAATGTCTGTTAAAGAGGCTGTGCTTAACTTCATTAGAGAGTCTTGCCTGCTGGAGGATGTGCCGGTTCACTGCTACAGATTGCAAAAGGTACCGTTTCAGTGGTTCAGAGAATAAAGGAGAGGAAAGTGATGTAGTAACCAAAGCTTTGTAACTTTGTCTATATAATAAAATCAAGGGAGAAGTCCAGATAATTCATATGTAATTATCCCATAGAAAAGGACAGGGGTTTCAGCACTCTTGAATAATTTAAGACTTCAAGCTCATGTATATCAAAATTCTAAAAATTTTTTTTTATTAGTTACAAAAATAACAAGAAGAATGGAAAGAAAGTCCTATGCTTAAAAAAATTCCCACACTCAATCCATACATTATAAAATTAAAACCATAATGACCGGTCATCTACAAACAATGGGGCATATTTATCAAGCTTCAGGCTAGCCAGAAACACAAGTTATGAAGCAGCGGTCCAGACCGCTGCTCTATAACCTGTCCACCTACTCTCAGGCGGCGGACAGACATCGCCAGAAATCAACCCGATCGAATACGATCGGGTTGATTGACACCCCCTGCTAGCGGCCGATTGGCCACAAATCTGTAGGGGGCTGCATTGCACCAGCAGTTCTCAAGAACTGCTGGTGCAATGATAAATGCAGAGAGCGTATGCTGTCGGCATCTATAGATGTGCAGCGGACATGATCCGCAATATCGGATCATGTCCGCTCGCACAATGATAATTCGGCCCCAATGTGTGAAAAGGATAAGAAGGAGAAGGGTAAC
Organism: Bombina bombina; assembly: GCF_027579735.1. Lineage (NCBI taxonomy): Eukaryota > Metazoa > Chordata > Amphibia > Anura > Bombinatoridae > Bombina > Bombina bombina. Next base: position 717,778,944 of record NC_069502.1, on the reverse strand, counting down.
ACAGAATGATTCAAAAGAAATGAAGGTACGATCCAACTACACCCTAGCTGCACACAGAACGCCCTAGAAAACACAGGGAGTATAACCTGGGCAGAACCACAAACAGGGATCTAAGTTATCTAAATTCATCTACCTACATGCAAGTCTAGGATCAAAAAAATATAAAGCATGTGCTAGCACATAATATAGTAAGACGAGCATAACATATTATGTGTACTAGATACATGTGGCAAGGCTTGGAGTTGTAAAATTTTGCAAAGCTAGGCCTAGATTTGGAGTTCGGCGGTAAAAGGGCTGTTAACGCTCCGCGGGTTTTTTTCTGGCCGCACCATAAATTTAACTCTGGTATCGAGAGTTCAAACAAATGCTGCGTTAGGCTCCAAAAAAGGAGCGTAGAGCATATTTACCGCAAATGCAACTCTCGATACCAGAGTTGCTTACGGACGCGGCCGGCATCAAAAACGTGCTCGTGCACGATTCTCCCATAGGAAACAATGGGGCAGTTTGAGCTGAAAAAAAACCTAACACCTGCAAAAAAGCAGCGTTCAGCTCCTAACGCAGCCCCATTGTTTCCTATGGGGAAACACTTCCTACGTCTGCACCTAACACTCTAACATGTACCCCGAGTCTAAACACCCCTAACCTTACACTTATTAACCCCTAATCTGCCGCCCCCGCTATCGCTGACCCCTGCATTACACTTTTAACCCCTAATCTGCCACTCCGTAAACCGCCGCCACCTACGTTATCCCTATGTACCCCTAATCTGCTGCCCTAACATCGCCGACCCCTATATTATATTTATTAACCCCTAATCTGCCCCCCACAACGTCGCCGACACCTGCCTACACTTATTAACCCCTAATCTGCCGAGCGGACCTGAGCGCTACTATAATAAAGTTATTAACCCCTAATCCGCCTCACTAACCCTATCATAAATAGTATTAACCCCTAATCTGCCCTCCCTAACATCGCCGACACCTACCTTCAATTATTAACCCCTAATCTGCCGACCGGAGCTCACCGCTATTCTAATAAATGTATTAACCCCTAAAGCTAAGTCTAACCCTAACACTAACACCCCCCTAAGTTAAATATAATTTTTATCTAACGAAATAAATTAACTCTTATTAAATAAATGATTCCTATTTAAAGCTAAATACTTACCTGTAAAATAAATCCTAATATAGCTACAATATAAATTATAATTATATTATAGCTATTTTAGGATTAATATTTATTTTACAGGCAACTTTGTAATTATTTTAACCAGGTACAATAGCTATTAAATAGTTAAGAACTATTTAATAGTTACCTAGTTAAAATAATAACAAATTTACCTGTAAAATAAATCCTAACCTAAGATATAATTAAACCTAACACTACCCTATCAATAAAATAATTAAATAAACTACCTACAATTACCTACAATTAACCTAACACTACACTATCAATAAATTAATTAAACACAATTCCTACAAATAACTACAATTAAATAAACTAGCTAAAGTACAAAAAATAAAAAAGAACTAAGTTACAGAAAATAATAAAATATTTACAAACATAAGAAAAATATTACAACAATTTTAAACTAATTACACCTACTCTAAGCCCCCTAATAAAATAACAAAGCCCCCCAAAATAAAAAAATTCCCTACCCTATTCTAAAATACAAATATTACAAGCTCTTTTACCTTACCAGCCCTGAACAGGGCCCTTTGCGGGGCATGCCCCAAGAATTTCAGCTCTTTTGCCTGTAAAAAAAAACATACAATACCCCCCCCCCAACATTACAACCCACCACCCACATACCCCTAATCTAACCCAAACCCCCCTTAAATAAACCTAACACTACCCCCCTGATGATCTTCCTACCTTGTCTTCACCATGCCAGGTTCACCGATCCGTCCTGGCTCCAAGATCTTCATCCAACCCAAGCGGGGGCTAGACATCCACTGAAGAAGTCCAGAAGAGGGTCCAAAGTCTTCCTCCTATCCGGCAAGAAGAGGACATCCGGACCGGCAAACATCTTCTCCAAGCGGCATCTTCTATCTTCTTCCATCCGATGACGACCGGCTCCATCTTGAAGACCTCCAGCGCGGATCCATCCTCTTCTTCCGACGACTAGACGACGAATGACGGTTCCTTTAAGGGACGTCATCCAAGATGGCGTCCCTCGAATTCAGCCAATCGGAATTAAGGTAGGAATTTTCTGATTGGCTGATGGAATCAGCCAATCAGAATATAGTTCAATCCGATTGGCTGATCCAATCAGCCAATCAGATTGAGCTCGCATTCTATTGGCTGTTCCGATCAGCCAATAGAATGCGAGCTCAATCTGATTGGCTGATTGGATCAGCCAATCGGATTGAACTATATTCTGATTGGCTGATTCCATCAGCCAATCAGAAAATTCCTACCTTAATTCCGATTGGCTGATAGAATCCTATCAGCCAATCGGAATTCGAGGGACGCCATCTTGGATGACGTCCCTTAAAGGAACCGTCATTCGTCGTCTAGTCGTCGGAAGAAGAGGATGGATCCGCGCTGGAGGTCTTCAAGATGGAGCCGGTCGTCATCGGATGGAAGAAGATAGAAGATGCCGCTTGGAGAAGATGTTTGCCGGTCCGGATGTCCTCTTCTTGCCGGATAGGAGGAAGACTTTGGACCCTCTTCTGGACTTCTTCAGTGGATGTCTAGCCCCCGCTTGGGTTGGATGAAGATCTTGGAGCCAGGACGGATCGGTGAACCTGGCATGGTGAAGACAAGGTAGGAAGATCATCAGGGGGGTAGTGTTAGGTTTATTTAAGGGGGGTTTGGGTTAGATTAGGGGTATGTGGGTGGTGGGTTGTAATGTTGGGGGGGGGGGTATTGTATGTTTTTTTTTACAGGCAAAAGAGCTGAAATTCTTGGGGCATGCCCCGCAAAGGGCCCTGTTCAGGGCTGGTAAGGTAAAAGAGCTTGTAATATTTGTATTTTAGAATAGGGTAGGGAATTTTTTATTTTGGGGGTCTTTGTTATTTTATTAGGGGGCTTAGAGTAGGTGTAATTAGTTTAAAATTGTTGTAATATTTTTCTTATGTTTGTAAATATTTTATTATTTTCTGTAACTTAGTTCTTTTTTATTTTTTGTACTTTAGCTAGTTTATTTAATTGTAGTTATTTGTAGGAATTGTGTTTAATTAATTTATTGATAGTGTAGTGTTAGGTTAATTGTAGGTAATTGTAGGTAGTTTATTTAATTATTTTATTGATAGGGTAGTGTTAGGTTTAATTATATCTTAGGTTAGGATTTATTTTACAGGTAAATTTGTTATTATTTTAACTAGGTAACTATTAAATAGTTCTTAACTATTTAATAGCTATTGTACCTGGTTAAAATAATTACAAAGTTGCCTGTAAAATAAATATTAATCCTAAAATAGCTATAATATAATTATAATTTATATTGTAGCTATATTAGGATGTATTTTACAGGTAAGTATTTAGCTTTAAATAGGAATTATTTATTTAATAAGAGTTAATTTATTTCGTTAGATAAAAATTATATTTAAGTTAGGGGGGTGTTAGTGTTAGGGTTAGACTTAGCTTTAGGGGTTAATCCATTTATTAGAATAGCGGTGAGCTCCGGTCGGCAGATTAGGGGTTAATAATTGAAGGTAGGTGTCGGCGATGTTAGGGAGGGCAGATTAGGGGTTAATACTATTTATGATAGGGTTAGTGAGGCGGATTAGGGGTTAATAACTTTATTATAGTAGCGCTCAGGTCCGCTCGGCAGATTAGGGGTTAATAAGTGTAGGTAGGTGTCGGCGACGTTGAGGGGGGCAGATTAGGGGTTAATAAATATAACATAGGGGTCGGCGATGTTAGGGGTAGCAGATTAGGGGTACATAGGGATAACGTAGGTGGCGGCGATTTGCGGTCGGAAGATTAGGGGTTAATTATTTTAAGTAGCTTGCGGCGACGTTGTGGGGGGCAAGTTAGGGGTTAATAGATATAATACAGGGGTCGGCGGTGTTAGGGGCAGCAGATTAGGGGTACATAAGTATAACGTAGGTGGCGGTCGGCAGATTAGGGGTTAAAAATTTTAATCGAGTGGCGGCGATGTGGGGGGACCTCGGTTTAGGGGTACATAGGTAGTTTATGGGTGTTAGTGTACTTTAGGGTACAGTAGTTAAGAGCTTTATAAACCGGCGTTAGCCAGAAAGCTCTTAACTCCTGCTATTTTCAGGCGGCTGGAATCTTGTCGTTAGAGCTCTAACGCTCACTGCAGAAACGACTCTAAATACCGGCGTTAGGAAGATCCCATTGAAAAGATAGGCTACGCAAATGGCGTAGGGGGATCTGCGGTATGGAAAAGTCGCGGCTGTAAAGTGAGCGTTAGACCCTTTAATCACTGACTCCAAATACCAGCGGGCGGCCAAAACCAGCGTTAGGAGCCTCTAACGCTGGTTTTGACGGCTACCGCCGAACTCTAAATCTAGGCCCTAGTAAATTAGAATGCAAACAGTGTCCATGTCTTGCAGAGCTGGGAAAGCGTTTCTTAGCATAGTCAGTAGTAATAAAGGAACTGCGTTAGAGAAGGAAAGCATGACACTCCACGTAGTGTATAAAAGTTCAAACATGTTGTGAGCTCAAATTAGTGGGACAAAGCTGTAATTAGTGAGCAGCAGTAACATACACATATAAGGCAGTCAATGCAGGTATGAATAACACGCTGCACAAACAGCTCATGAGACATCCATGTTATCACTGAATCACTCACGAATATTCTAAGAATTGCATGATCCGGTCAGCCAATGCCGATGCGCATTTCACCCCCTCGTCATCTGGTTAGACAGGGCTTCCTCAGGGCTTTGTAACTTTGCTGGGGTTTTTTTTAACAAAAAACACCCATAATGTTTTATTTGTAACAAAACTGGTGAGATGACTCAAATGGTTCCTGCTCAGAACTATGAAAAGTTTAAAACTTTGCAGGACCAATTCAAACTTTCAACCTTATGTGGTCAATACATTAACTATCATAAATTTGTAAATTATCAGCTACTACTAATCGGTTAAAGGGAAATTAATGTTACTTTTCAGAATGTAGTGCTTTAAAAAATAATTACCTATTTGTATGATATAATGTCATTAAATTAAGTATAAGCCAATTCCTCTGTCCCAAGTCTAGCAGCCTTAGTAAAGAGACATTGTACTAAATTGTTCTTTGTATAAATGTTTTGTAGATGATCCATTTATATAGCCCATATGGGAGTGTTTTTGTAACAATGTATAGTTTTGCTTATTTTGAATTAACATTGTGCTGATTTTCAGACTCCAAACCAAGTCCCAAAATTTTAGATGTAAACTGATGTCTGCTTTCTCCTGTTTGTCTTATGGGCCTTTTCATATGCAGGGGGGTCTGCTCTTCCTGCTTTCTCAGCCCATTTGAATGGGTGTTCCAGCCTAACCTCATCAACAGTGCTAAATTGGGAGCTTCTACGTTTTTAAAAGGTTTTATACTGGATTTTTCGTATCCCCCCCCTTACCGGCATATGAAAAGACCCATTATACAAACAGAAGCAATCTGATATCTGTTTACATCAGTATACATCTAAAACATTGAGGCTTAATTAAAAGTATGAAAATCAGCACAGTGAGTGTTATTTAAAAATAAGCAAAACAAAACATTTTTACAAAAACACTTCCAGATGAGCTACATAAATGGATCATCTACAAAACATTTATGCAAATAATTGTCAAGTGTACAATGTCCCTTTAAGGCTACTAGTCATTAATTATACTAAATTTCCTTAAGTTTTATCGTATAAAAAAAAAGTTGCTATAAAAATAAAAAATAAAGTTTATTTATAAAAATATTTGTTGTATTATAAAATGCCCCAAAAATAATATAAATGGCAGCTTTTAGGTCCATATCAGTCCAAGGCCTGTTTGCCAAAGTGGTTTTAATCCTCTTGGGGAGAAAAAATCAATATAATTAACACACATATAAGTATTACATTATTAGTAGCAGTATGAAGAAAAACATTTTTTTTTTTTGCAAATTAAAGGACTGTCAAGTCCAAAAAAACTTTCATGATTTAAATAGGGCATGTAATTTTAAACAACTTCCCAATTTACGTTTATCAACAATTTTGCTTTGTTCTCTTGGTATTCTTAGTTGAAAGCTAAACCTAGGAGGTGCATATGCTAATTTATTAGACCTTGAAGACTGCCTCTAATCTGAATGCATTTTGACCACTAGAGGGCATTAGTTCATGTGTTCATATAGATAACATTGAGCTCATGCACGTGAAGTGACCTAGGAGTGGGCACTGATTGGCTAAAATGCAAGTCTGTCAAAAGAACTGAAATAAGGGGGCAGTTTGCAGAAGCTTAGATACAAGGTAATCACAGAGGTAAAACGTGTATTATTATATCTGTGTTGGTTATGCAAAACTGGGGAATGGATAATAAAGGGATTATTTTTCATTTTAAACAACAAAAATTCTGGTGTTGACTGTCCCTTTAAATAAAGCTTTACAATTGATGCATTACTTCCCTCTCCTTTTAAATGGTTTGTTGCATGCAAAAAATAGATTTTTATTTTTTTCTATAATAGAAGAAACTGACTATTGAAGATAAATTTGTGTGCAAGGTGTGTGAATGGCTATTCCCTTTTGGTTATTGTGTTTAAAGATTAAAACATCCTGTGTTCCGTGATAGCTGTACAAAAAAAAAATATATATATTATGTTTGTTACCATTTCGGTTACAAAATGTTCACATCATAAAAAATATTTTCAGTTTGTATTATTCCGACATTAAAAGAAAAGTTAGAGACAAAATTAAAGTTTCCTAAATTTGGAACTGATTGTTATCATATTGTCACTATACGTATATATGTCAGTCATGTCTTAAAGGGATATGAAACCCAAATATTTACTTTCATGATTCAGATAGAGCATGCAATTTTAAGCAACTTTCTAGCTTACTCCTATTATGATTTTTTTTTCTTTGTTCTCTTGGTATCTTTATTTGAAAACGAAGGAATGTAAGCTTAGGAGCCTGCCCATTTTTAGTTCGGCACCCTGGGTAGCGCTTACTGATTGGTGGCTACATTCTTGCCTTTGAAATAAAGATACCAAGAGAACAAAGAAAATTTGATAATAGGAGTAAATTAGTAAGTTGGTTAAAACATGAAAGAAAAAAAATTGGCTTTCATATCCCTTTAAGATGACTCATTAATTATATTGTTTGAAAATCAAATTACATTGAGAAAACCTTTCTTCAGCTGGAATTCTATACTGCGTAACAGACATATCTTGGTGACAATGTTTACTCATATTCATCTTATATGTGTGCTAGCCCAGTTGAAAGTAACTTCAAATGTTTTAATGTCCAATATGCCTCCAGCCAAAGTAACTTTCTTACAGTAAAGATCTGTGATAGATACGTCTCAGGTCACCTCAGATATAGATATCAGAGCATTTAGAATAAAGCCTGTGACATGTCCATTATCTAAAATGGTTGTGCACTAGTTGGGATGAGCAGCAGACCACTGACATTAGTCACTTGAGATGACATGTCAGATTACACTTAAGTTCAAAAGGTGAGTAACCTAGATGTGGTTTATTCAGCATGTTTCTTTGTTATTTAGTCAATAGTTAAAAAAGAAATACAACACTAATGTCTCTGGAGAGCAGATTGGAATGTGTATCATTTAAACATAATGTAAAACATTTCCATGCTGATAAACACGTTAGTGGTATAGATATTGCGCTAAAAAAAATTCTTTCATCTAAAAGAATTTTAGAATGCTTGGGATATGTATAAAAGTTAATTAAAGGGACAGTACACTATAAAATTGTTTTCCCCTTAATGTGTATTTTCAATTACTTTTTCCCCCGCTGCAGAGTATAAAATGTATGAGATTTTGTATTTTGAAGCCACAACCTTATAAAATGGGTTGAGCTTGTATGTATAATCAGATCTCATTACTTTATAACATTGTGTACATATACATGCTTCATTATTTTATATCTGTCCGTAAACCAATCACCAGTACATAGAGAGAACAATGGAAAATTAACATTTTATTACCTTATCTCTTCTATAACTCACTGGGAGTGTAATTTCTTCTACTGGCTGTGATTACACAGCTTGGCCTCAAGGCCAAACACTTTCAGGATAGGTGGGGATACCACAGGTGTAATCAACTATTTCAAATGTCAATATAAGGGCAATGGAAATGAACAATTTAATACACTCCAGCAGGTAAAGTGGATAATTGGGAACAAATTAAAGGAGAGACATTTTTTGAGTAAACTGTCCCTTTAAGCTTATACTTCAGAAATATTTGTATGCAGACTTAATGGGCCTTCAGGTTCTTAACGTTAATCAAAATCTATATGTCTGTGTTTTTCTTTATTGCCCTCACTAGGCAATATGTCTAACAATAGTTGAATATCTACGTTTTATAAATAAAAGGGTGAATGCTTGTGAGGATACACAAAAACTGTGCATTTACGATTCACATATTAGTTATTATGTAGCGTACAATTGAGGTGGTAGTTATGTGGCTGCTTCTAATTTCAATCTAAAATGACTGTATATGATGCCCTAAAGCTCACAACCGTGTACAGAGAAAAATATACAATGTTGTCATTGTGTTTAAATGAAAGGGCCCGCTCATAAGGGACATAGAAACCAACGAAATCTACTGCAAAATAGAGCCTGCTGCCAAAGCCAGGCAGAACAGGTAGACTAACTGTGGCTAATATGCTTTATTATTAATGTGTTTTACCCGTGGCCTCTTCACTTCTGTGTGGAAGAGAAGAAGCAAAAAATAGCCTGCAGGGTCCGAAAAACAATACCTATATAATGATGAGTTCTTTTGGCTCTAGTTGCCATTGTTTCAGGGCTTTGGGATCAAATAACAAACATCTTACCTGTTGTATTGATTCATTATCAACAAACAAATTAGCTTTGGCGGTTAGCGTTCCGACTACTTTATGGTGATGTTTCTGAACTCATCATATAGTTACTATGTTCTAGTGAGTATTGTACAGTTTTTTTTAATATTTTACTATTGCAATATGACTGTGTGTGTGTGTGTATGTATATATATATATATATATATATATATATATATATGTGTATGTGTGTGTGTATATATATATATATATATATATGTGTGTATATATATATATTTATGTGTATATTATATATATATATATGTATATTATATATATATATATATATATACAGTATACTGTGTGTACATATATATATATATATATATATATATATATACATACAGAGAGAAGTGCACTCACAGGAACGAACAGCTGGCTCAATACCACCTGGGTAATATACTACATGAAAGTTCTACTCTGTGAAAAGCATTACTGGGCTAAAAGAAGCTGCACCCAGGTTGTTCAAATATTTCGTAAAAAATATATATATATATTTGTTTTTACACAAAGTGACTTGTCTTTAAAGAAAGTCAGTCAAATTGTTGGCCTGTTGAAGGCAAAAAACATGTTGCAGTACAAGATTGCTGAAATTGTAGGTGCATCACATAGTTTCTGTTGTTTTGCTAAAGAATAACATATCATTTGTATGCCGATGACACCCAAATCTACCTCTCTGCACCAGACCTACCTCCTTCCTTACTAACCCGTGTCACTAACTGTCTTTCTCACATCTCATCTTGGATGTCCTCTCACTACCTTAAGCTAAATCTCTCCAAAACTGAACTCCTTATTTTTCCCCCTTCTTCCAATGTCTCCACCCCCAAAATTTCTATAACTGTTGATAATTCCATCATTACCCCTACCCCGCTCGCCCGATGTCTTGGGGTCACACTTGACTCAGATCTTTCCTTCACTCCTCACATCGAGTCCTTGGCTAAAGCCTGCCGCTTCCACCTTAAAAACATTGCTAAAATTAGACATTTCCTTACACAAGATACAACCAAGATTTTAATCCACTCTCTCATCCTTTCCCGCCTCGACTACTGCAATTTCGTCCTCTCTGGTCTACCTAGCTGCCGCATAGCTCCTTTACAATCCATTATGAATGCCTCTGCCAGGCTCATCTTCCTTACTCGTCGCTCTTCATCTGCTGCACCTCTCTGCCAATCCCTTCACTGGCTTCCTCTTGCCTCTAGGATTAAACATAAAATCCTCACCCTGACATATAAAGCTCTCAACTGCACTGCTCTCCCCTACATCTCAGAACTTGTCTCTAGATACTCTCCCTCCCGTCCCCTTCGATCAGCTCAGGATCTCCTCCTCTCCTCCTCTCTTGTTACTTCCTCACATTCACATTTACAGGACTTCTCCAGACTGGCCCCCATCTTGTGGAATTCCCTGCCTCGCTCTCCCCTAGTTTTAACAGCTTCAATCGCTCCCTAAAAACTCTACTATTCAGGGATGCATACAACCAACACTAACCTTTCCTAACGCCAATGCTTTCCCCTTGAACCCCTTAGATTGTAAGCCTATGGGCCCAGCTGTTTACAGATCGCTTCATAAGAGCCGACTACAACAGTGAAACTCTCGGCAGGGCCCTCTACCCACTTGACCCCTACAAAAGCTATCCTGTACACCGACTATGTTTACAGCGCTGCAGAATCTGTTGGCGCTCTACAAATACCTGATAATAACCTGATAATCAGCTAGTAGAGATGTGCAGCCATGAAAAATTTGGTTTGTACAAATTTTTCTTAACGAATATTCGTTGGCTGCACTGCTCTGTATTCATACGAATACTAAATACTTGTTAAAGGGACATGAAACCCCAAACTAGTCTTTCCTGATTCAGATAGAGCATGTCATTTTAACCATTGGAGTAGCCAATCCAGGCTTAACCAAGGCGAGCTACAACCATTATGTTAGTGTAGAGTTTTTCCATTGCAGTTGTTATCTGTTAAAGTTGATTAGGGAAAGATATGTAGCAGGGTTAGCTTTGAGAAGTCAGCAGCATTTATTTCCAGGTCTGAGCATTATAAATGCTATAATTTTCAGAGCTAAACATTTTATATTAAAACATTTTATATTAAAATCTAAATGTGTTTACTGTCCCTTAGAGCAAAATACAAATCATGGTTGTGGCTCTGTCACTCTTATTTTTACTTATTTATTAAAAAATATAAATAATAAGTACTATCCTTTGCTGCACAACTATATGTTATTTACAGGAGAACATTACCCTTCTCTTTGTATGTTTACCTGAGCTCTAAATAAATATTTGTTCAAAGAAACGTCCATTCAGCCAACTGGAGCAGTGCCTATTTGCACATATCCTGAATTCATTTAAAGTGAGGAATTCATATTTCTCTCGTAAACAACATACTTCTTGAAAGTAAATATGTGTCTTACAGTTTAAGGTGTTATGGGAAATTTTATCTTGTGTAGGGGATAGAAAACAGGCACAAAGAATATATAAACTTTCCATCTGTCTTGGGACATATTTAGTTTATATTTAACCTAAATTACATTGTTGTCATTTAAAGGGACATTAAAGAAATGTTTATATACGTAGTACACAGCAATTATGTACTGCATTGCAAAAGACTATCAGACAAAGTACATGTTTATAAAAGCATTTAAAATTGTCACTTTATTAATGATTTCCAAAGCTACTTTAAAAACCTGATGAACTTGTTAATCTTATCTCTCTTAATAGTGCCAATTAGGGTCACGAGTAGAGGAGTTTGTGCCCTGCTTTATGCAGTGATTAAAGGGGTATTTAGTTAAAAAAATATTTATATATATATATATATATATATATATATATATATATATAGAGTCTGTTAAATCTAAGTAAACAAAAAAAAGCAAAATGAGCACTTAGAACTCTCAGTGTAGCCAATGCCTATAGTGGCATAAGGGAGGTGACATGCTGACAACTTAAAAAGCCATAATAGTCAACAAATGACCTGCTCTAATGCATTACAACAAATAATTATGATCCTATACTACTGTGTGTTTAACGTAATCAGCAGTACTAGTTGCACATATGATTTGTGCAACTAGCACTGCTAATTAGATCAGCCGCAGGTTCCACTCCTGAGCAGCAGTGGTCGAAAGCGGCACTTCTAATGAGTGTTTTATACCTTTGCAAGGGTTAAGCACAGAGTAGTGTAGGATTGATAGTTTTAAAACTACATACATGGGGAAGAAACTGACTTTGTGTTTCTCTAGCATTCACTGAACAGTCAGCTTAAGTGTATCTAGAAGATTTATGTCATCAAGCTATGTATGCCTTCCTGTAGAGACCACAGCCCACTTGTGGGGCTGTGAGAGGAGGTAATGGACCTTTCACAAATGATAAATAAAAGGTAAAATGATAAATACTACATATTGCAATCATTTCTATTAAGTATTACCCACTGTGATTTTTTTTTTTTTACAACAATGAAACAGGCTGCTTTATATACCGCTGTGGCATTTTACAGAATATTGAAAAATACTTAGGTTACTGAATAATATGTTTTGAACTGTTTTGCGAGTGTTGGGCAGAAATACTCTTTAACTCCCTTAGGACGTTCCATGCCGTCCTAACAATGCTGGGCTTAAACGCCCTTAGAACGGCATGGAACATCTTAACTTTTCTGCCGTTCTGCTTAGCTCCTCAAGTAAACGCTGCTGGATCTGACTGGGGGACATGCCTAGAACATTTTTTAGGTCACATGATTGCAGTGGTGCTCCTGTGACTTCCGATTTGGCCCTTTGTTAGCGTTCACATTCAGGACAGATGTGTTCGTCCTGAAGAGGTTACATTTTGACTTTGTCTTCATTATTCTAGATTGACATAAACTATACATGAAATTAGATAAAAAGACACTGCGTTTTAAAATAATTATTGATAAAAATATTCCATAAACTTAAAGTGAATGTAAACTTTCATAAATAAGTGCCCGGATTTTTAAAAATACTATTAAAAACAGGGACACTTTCATTCAAGAAAGTTTACATTGCAGCGTATTTTTACAAATACTTAAGTTTCTCTTCAGCAAAGCCATATTGGCAGTCCCCCGCCCACTATTACACAGCAATGATGAAACCAGCTTCCTCCAATAACAACGTGGCCTCACGCTCTGGGGGGAACCATGATTGGAGGAAGTCAGTTTCGTCATTGGTGACATAAGAACAGAGGAGCTGCGTGCGGGGGACCGCCAATCCAGCTTTGCTGAAGTAAAAGGTAAGTATTTGTAAAAATACGCTGCAATGAAAACTTTCATGAATGAAAGTGCCCCTGTTTTTAATAGTATTTTTAAAAACCGGGCACTAATTCATGAAAGTTTACATTCACTTTAACTGCATTTTATAGAAAGTTAAGCTTAATATGGTTGTTGCATTAGTCTTTTTATTGTTTGTACTGTCCACTATATATGTATTTAATAGACAAATATACTATTATCTCCACAAGCAACACTACTTCTCTACTCTTATCTCTAATCTTTCTTCAAACCCAAAACGTCTGTTCTCCACTTTCAATACTCTCCTCCGCCCTCCCCCACTTCCTAATACAACTTCTCTATCAGCTCAAGACTTTGCCAGTCACTTCATTAACAAAATTGACTCCATCAGACATGAAATCAGCTCTCAACACAATTCCATTCTCTCCCCCCCTCAAATACTCTCACTCAACCACAACCCTCATAACCCGAAACTTAGTTCATTCTCCCCTGTTACTGAGGAAGAAGTTTCGGCACTAATAATATGCTCTCACCTCACTACCTGTCCCCTTGACCCTATCCCCTCACAGCTGCTCCCCTCTCTCTCTGCTACCCTTACCCCTATACTAGCACACATTTTCAACCTCTCCCTCAGCACTGGTACATTTCCCTCATCGATGAAACATGCACTGGTCACACCTATCCTCAAAAAACCTTCCCTTGATCCTACCTCCCCATCCAACTACCGCCCTATTTCCCTCTCCCTCTTGCTTCAAAGCTTCTCGAAAAACTAGTATATGCACGCCTATCCCATTTCCTTACGTTAAACTCCCTTCTTGACCCGCTGCAATCTGGATTTCGTCCCTATCACTCCACAGAGACAGCTATTGTTAAGGTCACCAACAACCTACTTACAGCTAAATCAAAAGGCCACTTCTCTCTGCTTATCCTCCTTGATCTGTCCGCAGCCTTTGACACTGTTGACCACCCTCTTTTGCTCCAAACCCTCCAATCCTTCGGCATCTGTGACATAGCCCTTTCATGGCTCTCTTCCTACCTGTCAAACCGTACCTTCAGTGTTGCCCTCTCTGGGGCCTCCTCTGCCCCGTCACCACTTTCTGTCGGAGTACCGCAAGGCTCTGTCCTCGGTCCCCTTCTCTTCTCAATCTATACGTCATCACCAGGTTCCCTAATTACGTCCCACAGTTTCCAATATCATTTGTACGCCGATGACACCCAAATCTACTTCTCTGCACCAGAACTATCTCCCTCCTTGCTAACCCGTGTCACTAACTGTCTTTCTCACATTTCTTCCTGGATGTCCTCTCACTACCTCAAGCTAAATCTCTCCAAAACCGAGCTCCTCATTTTCCCCCCTTCTTCCAAAATCTCCACCCCCAATATCTCTATAACTGTCGACAACTCCATCATTACCCCTACCCCGCATGCCCGATGTCTCGGGGTCACATTTGACTCAGATCTTTCCTTCACTCCTCACATTCAGTCCTTGGCTACAGCCTGCCGCTTCCACCTTAAAAACATCTCTAAAATTAGACACTTCCTTACACAAGACACAACTAAGATTTTAATCCACTCTCTCATTCTTTCCCGCCTTGATTACTGCAACTCTGTCCTCTCTGGTCTCCCAGCCTGCCGCCTAGCTCCTTTACAATCCATAATGAATGCCTCTGCCAGACTCATCTTCCTTACACGTCGCTCTTCATCTGCTGCGCCTCTCTGCCAATCCCTTCACTGGCTTCCTCTAGGATCAAACACAAAACTCTCACTCTTACATACAAAGCCCTCAACTGCACTGCTCCCCCCTACATCTCAGACCTTGTCTCCAGATACTCTCCCTCCCGTCCCCTTCGCTCTGCTCATGACCTCCTACTCTCCTCCTCTCTTGTCACCTCATCACACTCCCGTTTACAGGACTTCTCCAGACTGGCTCCCATCTTGTGGAACTCTCTGCCTCGCTCCACAAGACTCTTTTCTAGTTTTAAAAGCTTCAAGTGCTCCCTAAAGACTCTACTGTTCAGGGACGCATACAACCTACGCTAACCTTTCCTAATACCAGTTCCTCTCCTCCACTGCAATCCCCTGAACCCTCTTAGCATGTAAGCCTAAAAGTCCAGCTGTTTGTAGATCACCTTCTTAAGAGCTAACTACAACAGTGCAACTCTTGGCAGGGCCCTCTACCCTATAATTGTTTTGTTGCACTCCCCCTTTGTTTATAGCGCTGCGGAATCTGTTGGCGCTCTACAAATAACCGATAATAATAATATTAGAATGTCAATTATGCTCTTTTAAAATACATTGAATGCAAGTTTTCCTCGTTAAATTTTAGCAGGACTTAGTAATATTTCCTTTTTCGTTGTAATATGAAAAAATTTCAGAAGTTATTACATTTTGTATTTTCAAATCAACTTTTTAGGGCCACTTTGGATGATTAGCTTTATGGAGGTTGTCCTAATCAGCCAGTAATTATGAATTGTGTACATACTTGCGTTTCCTGATACTTTTAATTTAAATGTAATTTGTTTAATCCCATAAAGTCAAAATTTAAATGCACATGGATGAATTATATATTTGAATAGAAACATACATGTATTTGCAATATACATGTATTGGCAAAAATGCTTCTAGTTAAAGTTATCACTGTTTTTGTGTTAATATTTTTCTCTGCACGTGCATGTGAAGTATAGCTAGATATTCTCAGTGCCATAAGCATTTTAAATACTACAGCTGCTCAGAGCACCAGTGGGGCTTGTATCATGTCAGCAATTAACAAATTGAGTCATTACCAGATGGTACAAGTACCTTAGGCTCGCTGAGAAAGTGCTGTGTTTAAAATGCTTGTGCACGGTGCAAACTTAAATACACTTTTTAAACAGCTATAGCTTTTATTAGAAGCTTTTTGTTAGTACATATATATTACAAAAATGTTTTTTTTTTCACAAGCATCCACATGGATTCCAATTTTGGCTCGAATGTCCCTTTAAAGGGACATTAAACACTTTGAGATGGTAATATAAAATGATAAATTGTATATAATAAAACAACTCTGCAATATACTTTCATTATTTATTTTGTCCTCTTTGCCTGTAATTCCATTCTAAAATTGTGAGCTTTTCAGTTCCTGTTAGAAATGGAAGTGCAGAACACTGTTAAATCCAGCACAACCATTGGCTGCACACTCTAGTGACCTATTTATAACTGACCCTAATTGGCCACAGCAGAGAAGGTAACACAAGTTACAACATGGCAGCTTCCAGTGTTTTATAGACACTAAAACTTTACACTTATTTTGTCACTATTTAAACAACTAATGAAACTTTAAAAAATACATCTACATTTTAGTCATGGACTAATCTTTTCTTTGAATGCATCATTCTATCTAGCATGTATTTAGTGTTTAATGTCCCTTTAATGCCCTTAGGGCGTGCCGTGCCGTCCTAACTATTCTGGCTTTCTGCTCCCCTCCTGAAGTAAACGCTGCTGAATCCGACTGGGGAATGTGCCTAGCTAGGCAGGCAATTCCCCCAGGAGCTAATCGGCACCTTTTTTGAATCACATGATCAATTTGGCCTTTTGTTGAAGTTTAACTTGTAAAAAAAAAATTTTTATATGTATATTTTTTACTTCTTTATTAGTGCAGTATATACCTTTTAAGATGTTTTCCATTTTCCCTTTTGAAGATATTAAGAGAAAAAGTGACATTTCATACATAAAATAACTAATTACACTCATCAAATTCTGATATTTGTTATATGACCATTTCCTAGCATAGCATCCAAATAGCATGTATTAGATGAGTGGTCAGCTTTCTTAAAACCTCTGGAGTCCAGACTAATTTGTCAAGCATGAAAGCTTTCTTTGTTTTCAGCATCTAGTCACAACCTAAAGTAATACTAAACAGATAATGAAAGTAGGAGACATATTTGGCATTGTCCTACACACAAAAGATCTTAACATAATGTCAACGTTAGAATGGTTTTCTGGCATTAATATGTTATGAGTTCCTCAAGGATGGAAACACTGGAAAATGCCTGTATGTATTATGCATGAATGAACTAAGCAGATATGTTGGGCACCAGACACACGTGTATTTCATTGCTTGTAAACTGAAACATTTTATATGATTTGTATAAGCATTTATTTATGCATTTATTCCTTCAGGATAAGAAAGAAGACCGTCCATCTATTGTCCTTGGAGTGACCCTACGCGGAATGCATATATATCAGGTAATTAATGAGGATTTACAAAATCAACTAAAAAGCAAAGTTTACTGATTTAAAGGGATAGTCTAGTCAAAATTAAACTTTCATGATTCAGAAAGAGCATGCAATTTTCTAATTTACTCCTATTGTCAATTTTTCTTCGTTCTCTTTGTATCTTTGTTTGAAAAAGAAGGAATGTAAGCATAGGAGCCGGACCATTTTTGGTTCAGCACCTGGGTAGCACTTTTTGATTGATGTATAGATGTAACCACCAATCAGCAAGCACTACCCAGGTGCCGAACCAAAAATGAGCCGATTTACTTCTGTTATCAAATGTGTTTTGTTCCCATGGTATTCTTTGTTGAAGAGCATATAAAGGTAGGTGGAGTGCAAGTATCCGGAGTGCTACATGGCAGCTGACACTGTTGCCATCTAGTTCTACTGCAAAAGTATAACAATGTTAAAAGTATTCTTGCAAAATGGCTGCCATATAGTGCTTCAAACATGTACACATTCCTTAGCCTACCAACATGCTTTTTGACTAAGGATACAAAAAGAACAAAGTAATAAAAGAAGTAAAATGGGAACTTTTTTAAAATGTTATGTTCTATCGAAATTATAAAATAAAAAATAGAGTTTCATGCCCCTTTAAAATGTTTTCAAATGAAAAAATACTAATGAGCTTTCTTTTTAAAAATCTTGACAACAGAATATAGTAAGATTTAAGTTGTTAGGATAAAAAAAGCATTTAACCCCTTAGTGACCACAGCACTTTTCCATTTTCTGTCCGTTTGGGACCAGGGCTATTTTTACATTTCTGCGGTGTTTGTGTTTAGCTGTAATTTTCCTCTTACTCATTTACTGTACCCACACATTTTATATACTGTTTTTCTCACCATTAAATATAATTTACTATAAAAAAATTATAAAATATGATGAAAAAAATTGAAAAAAAACTCACTTTTTCTAACTTTGACCCCCATAATCTGTTACACATCTACAACCACCAAAAAACGCCCATGCTAAATAGTTTCTAAATTTTGTCCTGAGTTTAGAAATACCCAATGTTTACATGTTCTTTGCTTTTTTTTGTAAGTTATAGGGCAATAAGTACAAGTAGCACTTTGCTATTTCCAAATCATTTTTTTTTTTTTCAAAATTAGCGATAGTTACATTGGGACACTGATATTTGTCAGGAATCCCTGAATATACCTTGACATGTAAATATTTTTTAGAAGACATCCCAAAGTATTGATCTAGGCCCATTTTGGTATATTTCATGCCACCCTTTCACTGCCAAATGCAATCAAATTTAAAAAAATCATTCACTTTTTCACAAATTTTTTCACAAACTTTAGGTTTCTCACTGAAATTATTTACCAACAACTTGTGCAATTATGGCATAAATGGTTGTAAATGCTTCTCTGGGATCCCCTTTGTTCAGAAATAGCAGACATATATGACTTTGGCAGTGCTTTTTGGTAATTAGAAGGCCGCTAAATGCCACTGTGCACCACACGTGTATTATGCCCAGCAGTGAAAAGGTTAATTAGGGAGCTTCTAGGGTTAATTTTAGCTTTAGTGTAGTAGACAACCCCAAGTATTGATCTAGGCCCATTTTGGTATATTTCATGCCACCATTTCACCACCAAATGCGATCAAATTTTTTTTTTTTTTTTTTAAATGTTTCACAATTTTAGGTTTCTCACTGAAATTATTTACAAACAGCTTGTGCAATTATGGCACAAATGGTTGTAAATGCTTCTCTGGGATCCCCTTTGTTCAGAAATAGCAGACATATATGGTTTTGGCGTTTCTTTTTAGTAATTAGAAGGCCGCTAAATGCCGCTGCGCACCACACATGTATTATGCCCAGAAGTGAAGGGGTTAATTAGGGAGCTTGTAGGGAGCTTGTAGGGTTAATTTTAGCTTTAGTGTAATGTAGTAGACAACCCAAAGTATTGATCTAGGCCCATTTTGGTATATTTCATGCCACCATTTCACCGCCAAATGCGATCAAATAAAAAAAAGTTCACTTTTTCACAAATTTTAGGTTTTTCACTGAATGGGATCCCCTGTGTTCAGAAATAGCAGATTTATATGGCTTTGGCATTGCTTTTTGGTAGGCCGCTAAATGCCGCAGCACATCACACGTGTATTATGTCTAGCAGTGAAGGGGTTAATTAGGTAGCTTGTAGGGAGTTTGCAGGGTTAATTTTAGCTTTAGTGTAGAGATCACCCTCCCACCTAACACATCACACCCCTGATCCCTCCAAAACAGCTCTCTTCCCTCCCCACCCCACAATTGTCCCCGCCATCTTAAGTACTGGCAGAAAGTCTGCCAGTACTAAAATAAAAAGGTATCTTTGAATGTTTTTTTTTTTTTTAAAGAATATTTACATATGCTGCTGTGTAGGATCCCCCCTTAGCCCCCAACCTCCCTGATCCACCCCTCAAACAACTCTCTAACCCTCCCCCTCTGCCTTATTGGGAGCCATCTTGGGTACTGGCAGCTGTCTGCCAGTACCCAGTTTGCAAATAATTTTTTTTTTTTTCTTTTTTTTTTTTTTTTTTCTGTAGTGTAGCTTCCCCCCCACAGACCAACCCCCCACCCCCTGCCTGATCGTTTATAATAGAAAAAAAAAGCTTGCCTTCCACCCCTTTTTCCCACTGTAAACAACAAATTTGCCGTAGTTTATCGGTTCCCACCCACTCCCTCCCCGTGCACACGCCCGCCCTTGCCCTCCCGTGCACGCCCCTGTCCTCCCGTGCACGCGCGCGTGTCAGTGTGCGCCCCTGGCTACCCCTGCCCACGATCCCACTCCCCTCAACGTCATAGGGCCCATCAATGGCCACCCACCCGCCTCCCACCCACCAGCCTCCCACCCACCAACGATACCGGCCATCAATGTCCGGTGCAGAGAGGGCCACAGAGTGGCTCTCTTTGCATCAGATGGCCAAGGGGTGTTATTGCAGGATGCCTCTATATCGAGGCATCACTGCAATAACCGGGAAGCGATCAGGATCGCTTCCACTGCTTTCCCAGACCGACGACGTACAGGGTACGTCCTTGGTCGTTAACTGTATTTTTTTAGAGGACGTACTCTGTACGTCATTGGTCATTAAGGGGTTAAATAGTGCATAGGGTTAGGGTCTTTAGCTGTAATTAAAGGTTAACAATTGGAGCCCGAATCCAAGGGGATTGCAACTTGTGGTAATTTTGACTAGAGCTGTTTTGGCGCCAACTTTTTTTTTTTATGTAGCATGATTGTTTCACCCTTGTTTTTGTCATCAGTGTTGTTTTTCCAACATTAAATAGTAAGTTGTACTGATGAAATACATTTGTACTCTCTTCATTGTAGTATTATACAATGAACTGAACATTTGCTCTGTACCTGCTGTTCAGAAAGTTATGTACAAAAGGGGTACAGTCACTTAGATTGGTTTATTTGTTTTCATGTACTGCACTAAGTATATACACTCCTTTTGTCCCCGGGGGCATAAGCATATTATTAAAGGGACAGAAATTCAGGTGTACTTTTATTTCACATTGCACTATAATAAAGTAGTTTGTTTTTTGAATGATTTTTTTTTTTTGTATTTTTAATAAAGTTACTTGTACAAGCTGGTCCCCTCTTCCTATTCTTTTAGAAGTATTTTTTAATATATGAAAAAAGGGTGCAGCAGTTATTGGCTGCATAAACCAGTTAATTACTTCTGGGCATGTGCAGTAGTACTTAAAGGGACTTAAAACACACTTTTTTTTCATGATTCAGATAGAGCATGCAATTTTAAACAACTTTCTAATTTACTTCTATTATCTAATTTGCTTTAGTCTCCTGATATTCTTTGCTGGATAGGTTTAGTAGCTGCTGATTGGGTGCTGCACACATGTGCATTGCTATTTCTTCATCAAAGGATATCTAAAGAATGAAGCAAATTAGATAATATAAGTAAATTGGAATGTTGTTTAAAATTGTATTCTCTATCTGAATAATGAAAGAACAATTTCAGGTTTAGTGTCCTTTTAAAGTGATGGTAAATTTCTGACTTTAAGCGTTTAACCCAAGAAAGTGATTTTGTGATTCAGACAAAGCGTTACTTCTGTTATCAGATGTACTTTGTTCTCATGATATTCTTTGTTGAATAGATACATGGGTAGGTGTCTGGAGCACTACATGTCAGGAAATAGTGCCGCCATCTAATGCTCTTGCAAATGGGTAACATTCTCGCAAAACCGCTGCCATATAGTGCTCCAGGCGTGTGCATGCTCCTCAGCTTACGTCCCTGCTTTTCGTCAAAAGATACCAAGAGAACAAAGACAATTTGATAATAGAAGTAAATTTAGAAAGCTCTATCTGAATTATGACCCTTTAAAGGGACACTCAAGTCAAAATTAAACTTTGTGATTCAGACAGAGCA